>NW_026778973.1:825954-860954 GCF_030144855.1 Hypanus sabinus | reverse complement strand
GCCCTGCTGCCCAGCCCTCACGGCCCTTTGCGCCCTGCTGCCCAGCCCTCACGGCCCTTTGCGCCCTGCTGCCCAGCCCTCACGGCCCTTTGCGCCCTGCTGCCCAGCCCTCACGGCCCTTTGCGCCCTGCTGCCCAGCCCTCCCTCTGCCTAATCACAGGACAGTTCACAGTGGCCTGTTCACCTCCCAGCCGGACTCCGGGAGGAAGCGGTAACACCCAGGGGAGACCCAAGCGCTCCACGGGGAGGATGCGCGGATGGACGACACTGGAACTGAACTCTGAACTCCGACCCCCCCTGAGCTGCAACGCCATGGCGCTAATCTCTGCTCTCCAATGGGTTATCTCCCGTTCTCCCTCAAAACGCAAAGTTTAGTTTGGAATGTCTAGAACCAACTGCTGGGCCCCTACAAGCAACAGCAGCATACTAAACTGATCCCGTCACCCACCTCACCCCAGTACCGGGCTGGTGGCAGGGAAGTGACTTCTTAAAAATCAAAATAAACCTTATTTGTAATTGAAATACAGTTGTGTGCAGAAATCTTAGCCACATTTATAGTTTACAGCTAGGGAGCCCCAGACTTTTGCACCGTATTGTAGCAATTTTTTTGTATTCAACTGCACTGCTGCCACAAAACAAAAACAAATTTCATGACACGTGAGTGATGATAAACCTGATTCTGATCTGGGTCTCTATTGTGGACCGAGAGTAGGAAGGGGACAGGGAGAGGGAAATCGTGGTTGGGGAAAAGGGGAAGGGAATGGGAAGCACCAGAGAGACATTCTGTAACGATCAATAAATCAATTGTTTGGAATCAGATGACCTTGTCTGGTGTCTCAGGGCTGGGGGTGTCTGCACCCCCGACCCCTGGCACTCCTTCTCTGCCACCCCTCCCACACCCCTCCCCTGGCACTCCACCCTCACCATTCCCAACATCCTTTGCTCCCACCAGATTTACAAACTCGCTCTCCGCTCCACTTTGACAAATACAGTACTGTGTATATACGTGTGTCTGCTTAAGACTTTTACACAGTGCTATATATTTACAAGAAAAAACCTGTAATGCCTTTTCATTCTTTACATTCAAGATTGTTTAAAGTCATTTCCAGTGCACAAGCATAAAGCAGAATGAAACAATTATTACTGTAGATCCGATTCAGCACAAAAAAAGCCCAATAAGAGAAAGAGCACATTAATAATAATAAAACACAATAAATATAAATACATAAGATAGCTTATATAAGATTGATTGTCAAACATAGTCTCACCTGTCAGTGTACTCCTTCCCCCCTCTCCCACCCACCCACCTGCCCCCTCACCTGGTCTCACCTGTCATCTACCAGTTTGTACTATTCCCCCTTCTCCCACCCACCCACCTGCCCCCTCACCTGGTCTCACCTGTCATCTACCAGTTTGTACTATTCCCCCTCTCCCACCCACCCACCTGCCCCCTCTCCCATCCACCCACCTGCCCCCTCTCTCACCCACCCACCTGCCCCCTCACCTGGTCTCACCTGTCAGAGTACTCCTCCCCCTCTCCCACCCAGCCACCTGCCCCCTCACCTGTCAACTTGTCCTCCTCCTCTTCCCCCCCCCACTCCCCGACTTTTTATTCTGGCACCTTCCCCCTTTCCTTTCCAGTCCTGCTGAAACTGCCCGTGGTTACGATCTGCAGTACCAGTGATAAACCGGCCGTTGGTTATTCGTTTCCGGCCTCCAGCAGGGGCTCACAGACCCCTCCTGCAGGCTGATGGGCTTCACCGAGGGGTCTGTGGGCCCTAGGTCTGGCCGTGGCCCCTCTGCGGGGGGGACTCCGGTTCCTGGCGGGGTCCGAAGCAGGTCGCCAAGCCAGACACTGAACCGAATAAGGGGGGGTGGGGCAGGGGGAGTGGCAGATGAGGGGCGGGCGTCAGATCTCCCCCACACTTACCTTGCTTAGAATGTGAATCATATCCCCACGCTTGAAGGACAGCTCGTCTTCCTCGTCGCCTGCGCAATCCCAAAGGCCCAGGTAGCAGTCTTCGTAACTGACGTCGGCAATCCCTTCACAGAAACACACAAGCACAGAGAGACTCTGAGGCGGCACGGAGACTTAATCTGCCTTTACTAACGAGCCAACAGGGCGCTAAGTGGGGTGTGTGGCAGGTGGTAATTGAAAGGACAGAGGACGGGGCAGCAGAGGTGAGCTTCGAGCACTTTAACCACAGCCACCTTCTCCCAGCTACAACCAGCCCACGCTTGTACGCTCATTACGCAGGCCTTAATCATCTTCTAAAGGGCTCTGAAGGCAAGTGTGACCAGCCACAGCCTCGCTTCTGCTGGCTCTGAGATCCCCGGGCCTGGGACTGCCTCGAAACTACGCAGCCTTGGCTGGGGAGTCACAGGGTAGCATGTCTGATCAGGGAGGGGTCAAAAGAGCCAGGGCTTTTTCTCCCCAGAAGAGAGACGGTGACTTGAGGGAGGTGTGTAAGGTGACAGTAGGGAGGTGTGTAAGGTGATGTGAGGGAGGTGTGTAAGGTGACTTGAGGGAGGTGTGTAAGGTGACAGTAGGGAGGTGTGTAAGGTGACAGTGGGGAAGTGTGTAAGGTGACGAGGGAGGTGTGTAAGGTGACAGTAGGGAGGTGTGTAAGGTGATGTAAGGGAGGTGTGTAAGGTGACTTGAGGGAGGTGTGTAAGGTGACAGTAGGGAGGTGTGTAAGGTGACAGTGGGGAAGTGTGTAAGGTGATGAGGGAGGTGTGTAAGGTGATTTGAGGGAGGTGTGTAAGGTGACAGTAGGGAGGTGTGTAAGGTGACAGTGGGGAGGTGTGTAAGGTGACGTGAGGGAGGTGTGAAAGGTGATGTGAGAGAGGTGTGCAAGGTAACGAAGGAGGTGTGTAAGGTGATGAGGGAGGTGTGCAAGATTTGAGGGAGGTGTGCAAGGTGACGAGGGAGGTGTGTAAGGTGATGAGGGAGGTGTGCAAGGTGACGAGGGAGGTGTGTAAGGTGATGAGGGAGGTGTGCAAGGTGACGAGGGAGTTGTGTAAGGTGATGAGGGAGGTGTGCAAGGTGACGAGGGAGTTGTGTAAGGTGACGAGGGAGGTGTGTAAGGTGATGAGGGAGTTGTGTAAGGTGATGAGGGAGGTGTGTAAGGTGATGAGGGAGGTGTGCAAGATTTGAGGGAGGTGTGCAAGGTGACGAGGGAGGTGTGTAAGGTGATGAGGGAGGTGTGCAAGGTGACGAGGGAGGTGTGTAAGGTGATGAGGGAGGTGTGCAAGGTGACGAGGGAGTTGTGTAAGGTGATGAGGGAGGTGTGCAAGATTTGAGGGAGGTGTGCAAGGTGATGAGGGAGGTGTGCAAGGTGATGAGGGAGGTGTGCAAGGTGACGAGGGAGTTGTGCAAGGTGACAAGAGTGTATTAGGAGCCTCCTGGTCCTCATCAAGTGGACACTGAGTGGACGTCCATGCCTTCTGCTGCTGCAGTCCGTCCACTCCAAGGTTCGAGGTGTCGGGTGCTCAAAGCTGCTCTTCTGCACGCCACCGTTGTGGTTATTCGAGTTACTGCCGTCTTCCTGTCAGCTTGAGCCCGTCCGGCCATTCTCCCCTCTGACTGGGGGGTCAGAACTGCCACTGACTGAATGTTTTTCAGTTTCTCGCACCATTCTGCATGTGGGTGAAACTCCCGGGAGCTCAGCATTTTCAAACCACCGCGTCTGGCACCAACAATCACTCCACGGTCAGAGTCACTCTGATCACATTTATTCCCCACCGTTTCTGAGCAACAACTGAACCTCTTGACCACGTCTGCGTGCTTTTAAGCGTTGAGTTGCTGCCACACGATTGGTTCAAGTCAAGTCAAGTCACTTTTACTGTCATTTCGACCATAACTGCTGGTACAGTACATAGTAAAAATGAGACAACGTTTTTCAGGACCATGGTGTTACATGACACAGTACAAAAACTAGACTGAACTACGTAAAAAAACACCGAGAAAGCTACACTAGACTACAGACCTACACTGGACTGCATAAAGTTCATCAAAAAAACAGTGCAGGCATTACAATAAATAATAAACAGGACAATAAGGCAGTAAGGTGTCAGTCCAGACTCTGGGTATTGAGGAGTCTGATAGCCTGGGGGAAGAAACTGTTACACAGTCTGGTCGTGAGAGCCCGAATGCTTCCGAGCCTTTTCCCAGACAGCAGGAGGGAGAAGAGTTTGTATGAGGGGTGTGTGGGGTCCTTCATAATGCTGTTTGCTTTGCGGATGCAGTGTGTGGAGTAAATGTCCGTGATGGTGGGAAGAGAGACCCCGATGATCACTATCCGCTGCAGGGTCTTGCGATCCGAGACGGTGCAATTCCCGAACCGGGCGGTGATGCAGCTGCTCAGGATGGGTAGATATCTGCGTTAATGAGCAAGTGTACGGGTGCACCCGATCAGGTGGCGGCTGGGAGCGGGTCAGAGTCCTGACGACAGGACTGGACCCGAAACGTCGGCTGTTTACTCCTCTCCATAAGACACTGCCCAACCTGCCCAGTTGCTCCAGCATTTTGTGTGTGTTTTGCTCTGGATTTCCAGCACCTGCACAATCTCCTATGTTTGTAGATTGAGTAGACAGCCGGAGACCGTCCCCAGGGTGGCAGAGGGCACAGTTCTAAGGTGATCGGAGGGAAGGATACTGGCTGGGAGTTGTGAGAGATGAGTTCTTCGTCCTTAGAGATTGGTGGGCATTTGAAACTTTATTGGTCACGTGTACATGGGACCCACTGATAGGTAGAAAGTTAGGTATGTAGATAGTTAGATAGGTGGATAGGCAGATAGAGAGATAGATAGAGAGATAGATAGATAGATAGATGAGTAATCTTGGGTAAAGATGAGTCTGAGTACAGAGAGGAAATTAAGAACCTGGTGGCATGGTGGGAAGACAATAACCTATCCCTCAACGTCAGCAAGACGAAGGAATTGGTTGTTGACTTCAGAAGGAGTAGCGGACTGCACAACCCCATCTACATGGGTGGTGCGCAGGTTCAACAGGTCAAAAGCTTTACGTTCCTCAGGGTGAATATCACAAATGACCTGACTTGGTCTAACCAAGCGGAGTCCACTGCCAAGAAGGCCCACCAGCACCTTTACTTCCTGAGAAAGCTGAAGAAATTTGGCCTGTCCCCTAAACCCTCACAAATTTTTATAGATGCACCGTAGAAAGCATTCTTCTAGGGTGAATCACAACCTGGTATGGAAGTTGTCCTGTCCAAGACCGAAAGAAGCTGCAGAAAATCGTGAACATAGCCCAGCACATCACACAAACCAATCTTCCATCCATGGACTCACTTTACACCGCACGCTGTCAGAGTAGTGCTGCCAGGATAATCAAGGACACGACCCACCCAGCCAACCCCTCTGGGAGAAGGTTCAGGAGCTTGAAGATTCGTACGGCCAGATTTGGGAACAGCTTCTTTCCAGCTGTGATAAGACTGCTGAACGGATCCCGACCCGGATCTGGGCCGTACCTTCCAAATATCCGGACCTGACTTGCACTACCTTACTTTCCCTTTTCTATTTTCTAATTATGATTTATAATTTAAATTTTTTTAATATTCACTTCGATTTGTACTCCAGGAAGCGCAAAGCGCAGAATCAAATATCGCTGTAATGATTGTATGCTCTAGTATCAATTGTTTGGTGACAATAAAGTAAGGTGAATAGATAGATAGTTAAGTAGATGGATATGTAGATAGATAATTAAATATGAACCATTTGCGTCAGCCCAGTCCTGGGTGTGGGGGCAGCCTAAAAGTGTCACAATTCTTCCAACACCAACATAGCATGCCCAGAACGCATTAATACTAACCGTACGTCGTTGAAGTGTGGGGAGGGAGCCGGGCTACCCGGAGGAATCCCTGATGGCCACAGGGAGAAGGTACAAACAGCAACGGGTCCCGAATCGCTGGTGCTTCAAAATCCCGCTAACTGCTACGTGCCTGGACTTCCCCATATTCGGTGGCCTCATACTGGGGCGTGCAGGTCCGAGAGGAGGAGGTTTCAGTCGACTAATTCAGGGACAGAGATGGGGCCTCATCTCCGGATGAAAAAGACGGGGCAGTTGGCCAAGTCAACCAGACACTTTTAGCCAAGGAGGCCAAGGTCAATGTGGGCGGGAGGATTACACAAGAGATCGCAGAGGCTGAAACCCGCTGCTAGAAGGAAACAGCTCGGGGATCTCAGAGGATCTCATCTCAGCAAATGAGGGGGGAGAGGGCCAGTTGACATCTTAATTACCTTTGGGGAGAAGGTACAGGAATGTAAGATCCCACAACACCAGGTTCAACCATCGGGAAGCTGGTACGGGAGCTTCAGGATCCACAGCACCAGGCTCCTGAACCAGAGTAGATAACTTCACTCACCTCCACCCTCCACTGACCCAGCAACCCATAGACTCACTTTCAATGACTCTACAACATGTTTTCAGTATTAATTATTTTACCTATCTATCTAACTATCTATCTATCTGTCTATATATCTATCTATCTATCTCTACTTATCGTCCATCTATCAATCTATCTATTTATTTCCTTAGTTTTTCTTCAGAAATGAGGTCAAGGAGACAGCAGGTCCCACACCATCAGGTTCAGGAACAGTTATTACCCCTCAACCATCAGGAAGGAGGTACAGGAGCCTCAGGTCCCACACTGCCAGGTTCAGGAACAGTTATTGTCCCTCAACCATCAGGAAGGAGGTACAGGAGCCTCAGGACCCACACCACCAGGTTCTGGAACAGTTATTACCCCTCAACCATCAGGAAGGAGGCACAGGAGCCCCAGGACCCACACCATCAGGTTCAGGAACAGTTACTACCACTCAACCATCAGGACGGAGGTACAGGAGCCTCAGGACCCACACCACCAAATTCAGGAACAGTTATTACCCCTCAAACATCAGGAAGGAGGTACAGGAGCCTCAGGTCCCACACCACCAGGTTAAGGAACAGTTATTACCCCTCAACCATCAGGAAGGAGGTACAGGAGCCTCAGGTCCCACACCACCAGGTTAAGGAACAGTTATTACCCCTCAACCATCAGGAAGGAGGTACAGGAGCCTCAGGACCCACACCACCAGGTTCAGGAACAGTTACTACCCCTCAACCATCAGGAAGGAGTAACAGGAGCCTCAGGACCCACACCACCAGGTTCAGGAACAGTTATTACCCCTCAAACATCAGCCTCCTGTAACATCGTGGATAACGTCACTCACCTCAAATCTGAACTGATTCCACACCCTACCACACCCCTTTTTTAATGACTGTACAAATTATGTTCTCAATAATATTCATTTTTTAAATATGCACAATTTGCCTTACATTGCACTTTGGATACTCGACAGTTTTGTTCATGTGCGCTATTCTATTCCCCTACTGTCGATGTAAATGCCAGCAAGAAAATGGACACAGCAACACAGTTTGATCATTTCGAGTCGAGAACCTTCAACAAGATCGGTTGGAAAATATTCCAATTTAGCTGTAACTGCGGCAGCAAGCTATAGGCTCAAAGTGAGAGCACATGACAAGAACTCGATGCGAGGCCTAACACCCAAGAGGGGAGTGGTTTCCCAGAACTCAGAGTGCAACAAACCCCACACCCCTCACTGTGACACCAAGACACCCCTCACCGTGACACTGACAAACCCCACTCCCCTCACTGTAACACTGACACACCCCACACCCCTCACTGTGACACCGACACACCCCACACCCCTCACCGTGACACTGACACACCCCTCACCCTCACTGTGACACTGACACACCCCACTCCCCTCACTGTGACACTGACACTCCCCACACCACTCACCATGACACCGACACACCCCACACCCCTCACTGTAACACTGACACTCCCCACTCCCCTCACTGTGACACTGACACTCCCCACACCCCTCACCGTGACACTGACAAACCCCACTCCCCTCACTGTAACACTGACACACCCCACACCCCTCACTGTGACACCGACACACCCCACACCCCGCACCGTGACACTGACACACCCCTCACCATCACTGTGACACTGACACACCCCACTCCCCTCACTGTGACACTGACACTCCCCACACCACTCACCATGACACCGACACACCCCACACCCCTCACTGTAACACTGACACTCCCCACTCCCCTCACTGTGACACTGACACTCCCCACACCCCTCACTGTGACACTGACAAACCCCACACCCCTCACCCTCACTGTGACACTGACACACCCCACACCCCACTCCCCTCACTGTGACACTGACACTCCCCACACCCCTCACTGTGACACTGACACTCCCCACACCCCTCACTGTGACACTGACAAACCCCACACCCCTCACCCTCACTGTGACACTGACACACCCCACACCCCACTCCCCTCACTGTGACACTGACACTCCCCTCACCCCTCACTGTGACACCGACAGTCCCCACACCCGTCACTGTGACACCGACACTCCCCACACCCCTCACTGTGACACTGACACTCCCCACACCCCTCACTGTGACACTGACACACCCCACACCCCACTCCCCTCACTGTGACACTGACACTCCCCTCACCCCTCACTGTGACACCGACACACCCCACACCCCACACCCCTCACTGTGACACTGACACACCCCACACCCCACTCCCCTCACTGTGACACTGACACTCCCCTCACCCCTCACTGTGACACCGACAGTCCCCACACCCCTCACTGTGACACTGACACACCCCACACCCCTCACTGTGACACTGACACACCCCTCACTGTGACACTGACACTCCCCACACCCCTCACTGTGACACCGACACTCCCCACACCCCTCACCGTGACACTGACACACCCCACACCCCTCACCGTGACACTGACACAACCCACACCCCTCACCGTGACACCGAGACACCCCACACCCCTCACCGTGACACCGACACACCACTCACACCTCACTGTGACACTGACACACCCCACACCCCTCACCGTGACACTGACACACCCCTCACCCCTCACTGTGACACTGGCACACCCCTCACTGTGACACTGACACTCCCCACACCCCTCACTGTGACGCTGACACACCCCACACCACTCACTGTAACACTGACACACCCCACTCCCCTCACCGTGACACTGACACACACCACACCCCTCACTGTGACACTGACATTCCCCACACCACTCACCATGACACCGACACACCCCACACCCCTCACTGCGACACTAACACACCCCACACCCCTCACTGTGACACTGACACACCCCTCACTGTGACACTGACACTCCCCACACCACTCACCATGACACCGACACACCCCACACCCCTCACTGCGACACTAACACACCCCACACCCCTCACTGTGACACTGACACACCCCTCACTGTGACACTGACACACCCCACACCCCTCACTGTGACACTGACACTCCCCACACCCCTCACTGTGACACTGACACACCACTCACTGTGACACTGACACACCACTCACTGTGACACTGACACAACCCACACCACTCACTGTGACACTGACACTCCCCACTCCCCTCACTGTGACACTGACACACCCATCACCGTGACACTGACACACCCCTCACCCCTCACTGTGACACTGACACTCCCCACACCCCTCACCGTGACACTAACACACCCCACTCCCCTCACTGTGACACTGACACACCCCTCACCCCTCACTGTGACACTGACATACACCACACCCCTCACTGTGACACTGACACTCCCCACTCCCCTCACTGTGACACCGACACACCCCACACCCCTCACTGTGACACTGACACACCCCTCACCCTCACTGTGACACTGACACACCCCACACCCCTCACCGTGACACTGACACACCCCTCACTGTGACACTGACACTCCCCACACCCCTCACCGTGACACTGACACACCCCTCACCGTGACACTGACACAACCCACACCCCTCACCGTGTCAGCGACACACCCCACACCCCTCACTGTGACACGGACACATCCCACACCCCTCACTGTGACACTGACACACCCCACTCCCCTCACTGTGACACCAACACACCCCTCACCACTCACTGTGACACTGACACTCCCCACACCCCTCACCGTGACACCGACACACCCCACTCCCCTCACTGTGACACCGACACACCCCACACCCCTCACTGTGACACTGACACCCCTCACCCCTCACTGTGACACCGACACACCCCACTCCCCTCACTGTGACACCAACACACCCCACTCCCCTCACTGTGACACCAACACACCCCACACCCCTCACTGTGACACTGACACAACCCACACCCCTCACTGTGACACTGACATACACCACACCCCTCACTGTGACACTGACACTCCCCACACCCCTCACTGTGACACTGACACACCCCACACCCCTCACTGTGACACTGACACACCCCTCACCGTGACACTGACACACCCCTCACTGTGACACTGACACTCCCCACACCCCTCACCGCGACACTAACACACCCCACTCCCCTCACTGTGACACTGACACACCCCTCACCCCTCACTGTGACACTGACATACACCACACCCCTCACTGTGACACTGACACACCCCACACCCCTCACTGTGACAGTGACATACACCACACCCCTCACTGTGACACTGACATACACCACACCCCTCACTGTGACACTGACACTCCCCACTCCCCTCACTGTGACACTGACACACACCTCACCGTGACACTGACACACCCCTCACTGTGACACTGACACTGACACACCCCACACCCCTCACCGTGACACTGACACAACCCACACCCCTCACTGTGACACCGACACACCCCACACCCCTCACTGTGACACTGACACTCCCCACACCCCTCACTGTGACACCGACACACCCCACACCCCTCACTGTGACACCGACACACTCCACACCCCTCACTGTGACACCGACACACCCCACTCCCCCTCACTGTGACACCAACACACCCCTCAGCCCTCACTGTGACGCTGACACACCCCACTCCCCTCACTGTGACACTGACACACCCCTCACCCCTCACTGTGACACCGACACACTCCACACCCCTCACTGTGACACTGACACTCCCCACTCCCCTCACTGTGACACTGACACTCCCCACTCCCCTCACTGTGACACCGACACACCCCACACCCCTCACTGTGACACTGACACTCCCCACACCCCTCACTGTGACACTGACAAACCCCACACCCCTCACCCTCACTGTGACACTGACACACCCCACACCCCACTCCCCTCACTGTGACACTGACACTCCCCTCACCCCTCACTGTGACACCGACAGTCCCCACACCCGTCACTGTGACACCGACACTCCCCACACCCCTCACTGTGACACTGAAACTCCCCACACCCCTCACTGTGACACTGACACTCCCCTCACCCCTCACTGTGACACTGACAAACCCCACACCCCTCACCCTCACTGTGACACTGACACACCCCACACCCCACTCCCCTCACTGTGACACTGACACTCCCCTCACCCCTCACTGTGACACCGACAGTCCCCACACCCCTCACTGTGACACTGACACACCCCACACCCCTCACTGTGACACTGACACACCCCTCACTGTGACACTGACACTCCCCACACCCCTCACTGTGACACCGACACTCCCCACACCCCTCACTGTGACACTGACACACCCCACACCCCTCACTGTGACACTGACACACCCCTCACCCCTCACTGTGACACTGACACTCCCCTCACTGTGACACTGACACTCCCCACACCCCTCACTGTGACACCGACACTCCCCACACCCACTCACTGTGACACTGACACACCCCACACCCCTCACTGTGACACTGACACACCCCTCACCCCTCACCGTGACACTGACACTCCCCACACCCCTCACCGTGACACTGACACACCCCACACCCCTCACCGTGACACTGACACACCCCTCACCGTGACACTGACACTCCCCACACCCCTCACCGTGACACTGACACACCCCACACCCCTCACTGTGACACCGACACACCCCTCACCACTCACTGTGACACTGACACTCCCCACACCCCTCACTGTGACACTAACACACCCCACTCCCCTCACCGTGACACCAAGACACCCCACACCCCTCACCATGACACCGACACACCCCACACCCCTCACTGCGACACTAACACACCCCACACCCCTCACTGTGACACTGACACACCCCACACCCCTCACCGTGACACTGATACACCCCTCACCCCTCACTGTGACACTGACACACCCCTCACTGTGACACTGACACTCCCCACACCCCTCACTGTGACACTGACACACCCCACACCCTTCACCGTGACACTGACACTCCCCACACCCCTCACCGTGACACTGACACTCCCCTCACTGTGACACCGACACTCCCCGCACCCCTCACTGTGACACTGACACACCCCTCACCCCTCACTGTGACACCGACACTCCCCACACCCCTCACTGTGACACTGACACACCCCTCACCACTCACTGTGACACTGACACACCCCTCACCCCTCACTGTGACACTGACACACCCCACTCCCCTCACTGTGACACCAACACACCCCTCACCACTCACTGTGACACTGACACTCCCCACACCCCTCACTGTGACACTGACACACACAACTCCCCTCACTGTGACACCAACACACCCCTCACCACTCACTGTGACACTGACACACCCCTCACCCCTCACTGTGACACTGACACACCCCACTCCCCTCACTGTGACACCAACACACCCCTCACCACTCACTGTGACACTGACACTCCCCACACCCCTCACCGTGACACCGACACACCCCACTCCCCTCACTGTGACACCAACACACCCCACACCCCTCACTGTGACACTGACACACCACTCACTGTGACACTGACACAACCCACACCACTCACTGTGACACTGACACTCCCCACTCCCCTCACTGTGACACTGACACACCCATCACCGTGACACTGACACACCCCACACCCCTCACTGTGACACTGACACTCCCCACACCCCTCACCGTGACACTAACACACCCCACTCCCCCTCACAGTGACACTGACACACCCCTCACCCCTCACTGTGACACTGACATACACCACACCCCTCACTGTGACACTGACACTCCCCACTCCCCTCACTGTGACACTGACACACCCCTCACCGTGACACTGACACACCCCTCACTGTGACACTGACACTCCCCACACCCCTCACTGTGACAGTGACACACCCCTCACCCCTCACTGTGACACTGACACAACCCACACCCCTCACTGTGACACTGACACTCCCCACACCCCTCACTGTGACACTGACACACCCCACACCCCTCACTGTGACACTGACACACCCCACACCCTTCACTGTGACACCGACACACACCACACCCCCTCACTGTGACACTGACACACCCCTCACCCCTCACTGTGACACTGACACTCCCCACTCCCCTCACTGTGACACTGACACACCCCACACCCCTCACCGTGTCAGCGACACACCCCACACCCCTCACTGTGACACGGACACATCCCACACCCCTCACTGTGACACTGACACACCCCACTCCCCTCACTGTGACACCAACACACCCCTCACTGTGACAGTGACACACCCCTCACCACTCACTGTGACACTGACACTCCCCACACCCCTCACCGTGACACCGACACACCCCACTCCCCTCACTGTGACACCGACACACCCCTCACCCCTCACTGTGACACCGACACACCCCACTCCCCTCACTGTGACACCAACACACCCCACTCCCCTCACTGTGACACCAACACACCCCACACCCCTCACTGTGACACTGACACAACCCACACCCCTCACTGTGACACTGACATACACCACACCCCTCACTGTGACACTGACACACCCCTCACCGTGACACTGACACACCCCTCACTGTGACACTGACACTCCCCACACCCCTCACCGCGACACTAACACACCCCACTCCCCTCACTGTGACACTGACACACCCCTCACCCCTCACTGTGACACTGACATACACCACACCCCTCACTGTGACACTGACACTCCCCACTCCCCTCACTGTGACACTGACACACACCTCACCGTGACACTGACACTGACACTCCCCACACCCCTCACCGTGACACTGACACACCCCACACCCCTCACCGTGACACTGACACAACCCACACCCCTCACCGTGTCAGCGACACACCCCTCACCCCTCACTGTGACACTGACACTCCCCACACCCCTCACTGTGACACCGACACACCCCTCACCCCTCACTGTGACACCGACACACCCCACACCCCTCACTGTGACACCGACACACTCCACACCCCTCACTGTGATACCGACACACCCCACACCCCTCACTGTGACACCGACACACCCCACACCCCTCACTGTGACACTGACACTCCCCACTCCCCTCACTGTGACACTGACACACACCTCACCGTGACACTGACACTGACACTCCCCACACCCCTCACCGTGACACTGACACACCCCTCACCGTGACACTGACACACCCCTCACTGTGACACTGACACTCCCCACACCCCTCACTGTGACAGTGACACACCCCTCACCCCTCACTGTGACACTGACACAACCCACACCCCTCACTGTGACACTGACACTCCCCACACCCCTCACTGTGACACTGACACACCCCACACCCCTCACTGTGACACTGACACACCCCACACCCTTCACTGTGACACCGACACACACCACACCCCCTCACTGTGACACTGACACACCCCTCACCCCTCACTGTGACACTGACACTCCCCACTCCCCTCACTGTGACACTGACACACCCCACACCCCTCACCGTGTCAGCGACACACCCCACACCCCTCACTGTGACACGGACACATCCCACACCCCTCACTGTGACACTGACACACCCCACTCCCCTCACTGTGACACCAACACACCCCTCACTGTGACAGTGACACACCCCTCACCACTCACTGTGACACTGACACTCCCCACACCCCTCACCGTGACACCGACACACCCCACTCCCCTCACTGTGACACCGACACACCCCTCACCCCTCACTGTGACACCGACACACCCCACTCCCCTCACTGTGACACCAACACACCCCACTCCCCTCACTGTGACACCAACACACCCCACACCCCTCACTGTGACACTGACACAACCCACACCCCTCACTGTGACACTGACATACACCACACCCCTCACTGTGACACTGACACACCCCTCACCGTGACACTGACACACCCCTCACTGTGACACTGACACTCCCCACACCCCTCACCGCGACACTAACACACCCCACTCCCCTCACTGTGACACTGACACACCCCTCACCCCTCACTGTGACACTGACATACACCACACCCCTCACTGTGACACTGACACTCCCCACTCCCCTCACTGTGACACTGACACACACCTCACCGTGACACTGACACTGACACTCCCCACACCCCTCACCGTGACACTGACACACCCCACACCCCTCACCGTGACACTGACACAACCCACACCCCTCACCGTGTCAGCGACACACCCCTCACCCCTCACTGTGACACTGACACTCCCCACACCCCTCACTGTGACACCGACACACCCCTCACCCCTCACTGTGACACCGACACACCCCACACCCCTCACTGTGACACCGACACACTCCACACCCCTCACTGTGATACCGACACACCCCACACCCCTCACTGTGACACCGACACACCCCACACCCCTCACTGTGACACCGACACACCCCACACCCCTCACTGTGACACTGACACTCCCCACTCCCCTCACTGTGACACTGACACACACCTCACCGTGACACTGACACTGACACTCCCCACACCCCTCACCGTGACACTGACACACCCCACACCCCTCACCGTGACACTGACACAACCCACACCCCTCACCGTGACACTGACACTCCCCACTCCCCTCACTGTGACACTGACACTTCCCACTCCACTCACTGTGACACTGACACTCCCCACACCCCTCACCGTGACACTGACACACCCCACACCCCTCACCGTGACACTGACACAACCCACACCCCTCACTGTGACACTGACACTCCCCACACCCCTCACCGTGACACTGACACACCCCACACCCCTCACCGTGACACTGACACAACCCACACCCCTCACCGTGACACTGACACACCCCACACCCCTCACCGTGTCAGCGACACACCCCTCACCCCTCACTGTGACACTGACACTCCCCACACCCCTCACTGTGACACCGACACACCCCTCACCCCTCACTGTGACACCGACACACCCCACACCCCTCACTGTGACACCGACACACTCCACACCCCTCACTGTGATACCGACACACCCCACACCCCTCACTGTGACACCGACACACCCCACACCCCTCACTGTGACACTGACACACCCCACTCCCCTCACTGTGACACTGACACACCCCACTCCCCCTCACTGTGACACCAACACACCCCTCAGCCCTCACTGTGACGCTGACACACCCCACACCCCTCACTGTGACACCGACACCCCTCACCCCTCACTGTGACACTGACACACCCCTCACCCCTCACTGTGACACTGACACTCCCCACTCCCCTCACTGTGACACCGACACACCCCACTCCCCTCACTGTGACACTGACACACCCCACACCCCTCACTGTGACACTGACACTCCCCACACCCCTCACCGTGACACTGACACACCCCACTCCCCTCACTGTGACACTGACACACTCCACACCCCTCACTGTGACACTGACACACCCCACACCCCTCACTGTGACACTGACACTCCCCACACCCCTCACCGTGACACTGACACACCCCACTCCCCTCACTGTGACACTGACACACCCCACACCCTCACTGTGACACTGACATACCCCTCACCCCTCACTGTGACACTGACACACCCCACACCCCTCACTGTGACACTGACACACCCCTCACCCCTCACCGTGACACCGACACACCCCCACTCCCCTCACTGTGACACTGACACATCCCTCAACCCTCACTGTGACACTGACACACCCCACACCCCTCACCGTGACACTGACACTCCCCTCACTGTGACACTGACACACCCCACACCCCTCACAGTGACACCGACACCCCTCACCCCTCACTGTGACACTGACACTCCCCACTCCCCTCACTGTGACACTGACACACCCCACACCCCTCACCGTGACACTGACACTCCCCTCACTGTGACACTGACACACCCCACTCCCCTCACTGTGACACTGACACTCCCCACACCCCTCACTGTGACACTGACACACCCCTCACCCTCACTGTGACACTGACACACCCCACACCCCTCACTGTGACACTGACACACCCCTCACCCTCACTGTGACACTGACACTCCCCACACCCCTCACTGTGACACTGACACACCCCTCACCCTCACTGTGACACTGACACACCCCACACCCCTCACTGTGACACTGACACACCCCTCACCCTCACTGTGACACTGATACACCCCACACCCCTCACTGTGACACTGACACACCCCTCACCCTCACTGTGACACTGACACACCCCTCAACCCTCACTGTGACACTGACACACCCCACACCCCTCACCCTCACTGTGACAGTGACACACCCCACACCACTCACTGTGACACTGACACACCCCTCACCACTCACTGTGACACGGACACATCCCACACCCCTCACTGTGACACTGACACTCCCCACACCCCTCACTGTGACACTGACACACCCCACACCCCTCACTGTGACACCGACACACCCCACACCCCTCACTGTGACACTGACACACTCCACACCCCTCACTGTGACACCGACACACCCCACTCCCCCTCACTGTGACACCAACACACCCCTCAGCCCTCACTGTGACACTGACATACACCACACCCCTCACTGTGACACCGATACACCCCACTCCCCCTCACTGTGACACCAACACACCCCTCAGCCCTCACCGTGACACTGACACACCCCACACCCCTCACTGTGACACTGACACACCCCTCACCCCTGACTGTGACACTGACACACCCCACACCCCTCACTGTGACACTGACACTCCCCACTCCCCTCACTGTGACACTGACACACCCCACACCCCTCACTGTGACACTGACACACCCCACTCCCCTCACTGTGACACTGACACTCCCCACACCCCTCACTGTGACACTGACACTCCCCACTCCCCTCACTGTGACACTGACACACCCCTCACCCCTCACTGTGACACTGACACACCCCACACCCCTCACTGTGACACCGACACACCCCACTCCCCTCACTGTGACACTGACACACCCCTCACCCCTCACTGTGACACTGACACTCCCCACACCCCTCACCGTGACACTGACAAACCCCACTCCCCTCACTGTGACACTGACACACCCCTCACCCCTCACTGTGACACTGACACACACCACACCCCTCACTGTGACACTGACACACCCCTCACCCCTCACTGTGACACCGACACACCCCTCACCCCTCACTGTGACACTGACACACCCCACACCCCTCACTGTGACACTGATACTCCCCACTCCCCTCACTGTGACACTGACACACCCCACACCCCTCACTGTGACACCGACACCCCTCACCACTCACTGTGACACTGACACGCCCCACTCCCCTCACTGTGACACTGACACACCCCACACCCCTCACTGTGACGCTGACACACCCCACTCCCCTCACTGTGACACTGACACACCCCTCACCCCTCACTGTGACACTGACACTCCCCACTCCCCTCACTGTGACACCGACACACCCCACACCCCTCACCGTGACACCGACACCCCTCACCCCTCACTGTGACACTGACACTCCCCACTCCCCTCACCGCGACACTAACACACCCCACTCCCCTCACTGTGACACCGACACACCCCACACCCCTCACTGTGACACCGACACCCCTCACCCCTCACTGTGACACTGACACTCCCCTCACCCCTCACTGTGACACTGACACACCCCTCACCCCTCACTGTGACACTGACACACCCCTCACCCCTCACTGTGACACCGACACCCCTCACCCCTCACTGTGACAGTGACACACCGCTCACCCCTCACTGTGACACTGACACACCCCACACCCCTCACTGTAACACTGACACACCCTACACCCCTCACTGTGACACTGACACACCCCACACCCCTCACTGTGACACTGACACTCCCCACACCCCTCACTGTGACACTGACACACACCTCGCCGCTCACTGTAACACTGACACACCCTACACCCCTCATGTAACTCTGACACACCCCACACCACTCACCGTGACACTGACACTCCCCACACCCCTCACTGTGACAGTGACACACCGCTCACCCCTCACTGTAACACTGACACACCCCACACCCCTCACTGTGACACTGACACACCCCACACCCCTCACTGTAACACTGACACACCCCTCACCCTCACTGTGACACTGACACACCCCACACCCCACACCCCTCACTGTGACACTGACACTCCCCTCACCCCTCACTGTGACACTGACACACCCCTCACCCTCACTGTGACACTGACAGTCCCCACACCCCTCACCGTGACACTGACACTCCCCACTCCCCTCACTGTGACACTGACACACCCCTCACCCCTCACTGTGACACTGACACACCCCACACCCCTCACTGTGACACTGACACTCCCCACTCCCCTCACTGTGACACTGACACTCCCCACACCCCTCACCGTGACACCGACACACCCCTTACCATGACACCGACACACCCCACACCCCTCACTGTGACACCGACACACCCCACACCCCTCACTGTGACACTGACACACCCCACACCCCTCACTGTGACACTGACACTCCCCACTCCCCTCACTGTGACACTGACACTCCCCACACCCCTCACCGTGACACTGACACACCCCTCACCGTGACACTGACACACCCCTCACCCTCACTGTGACACTGACACTCCCCACACCCCTCACTGTGACACTGACACACCCCTCACACTCACTGTGACACTGACACTCCCCACACCCCTCACTGTGACACTGACACTCCCCTCACCCCTCACCCTCACTGTGACACTGACACTCCCCACACCCCTCACTGTGACACTGACACACCCCTCACCCTCACTGTGACACTGACACTCCCCACACCCCTCACTGTGACACTGACACACCCCACACCCCTCACAGTGACACTGACACACCCCTCACCCCTCACTGTGACACTGACACACCCCTCACCCTCACTGTGACACTGACACACCCCACACCCCTCACTGTGACACTGACACACCCCTCACCCTCACTGTGACACTGAAACACCCCACACCCCTCACTGTGACACTGACACACCCCTCACCCTCACTGTGACACTGACACACCCCTCACCCCTCACAGTGACACTGACATACCCCACACCCCTCACCCTCACTGTGACACTGACACACCCCACACACCTCACTGTGACACCGACACACTCCACACACCTCACTGTGACACCGACACACCCCACACCCCTCACTGTGACACCAACACACCCCTCGGCCCTCACTGTGACACTGACATACACCACACCCCTCACTGTGACACCGACACACCCCTCACCCTCACCGTGACATCGACACACCCCGCACCCCTCACTGTGACACTGACTCTACCCACACCCCTCACCGTGACACTGACACACCCCTCACCCTCACTGTGACACTGACACTCCCCACACCCCTCACTGTGACACTGACACACCCCTCACCCTCACTGTGACACTGACACACCCCACACTCCTCACTGTGACACTGACACACCCCTCACCCTCACTGTGACAGTGACACACCCCACTCCCCTCACTGTGACACTGACACACCCCACACCCCTCACTGTGACACTGACACACCCCTCACCCTCACTGTGACACTGACACACCCCTCACCCCTCACTGTGACACTGACACTCCCCACACCCCTCACCGTGACACTGACACACCCCTCACCCCTCACTGTGACACTGACACACCCCACACCCCTCACCCTCACTGTGACAGTGACACACCCCACACCCCTCACTGTGACACTGACACACCCCACACCCCTCACTGTGACACGGACACATCCCACACCCCTCACTGTGACACTGACACTCCCCACACCCCTCACTGTGACACTGACACACCCCACACCCCTCACTGTGACACCGACACACTCCACACCCCTCACTGTGACACCGACACACCCCACTCCCCCTCACTGTGACACCAACACTCCCCACACCCCTCACTGTGACACTGACACAACCCACTCCCCTCACTGTGACACTGACACACCCCTCACCCCTCACTGTGACACTGACACTCCCCACTCCCCTCACCGTGACACTGACACACCCCACACCCCTCACTGTGACACTGACACTCCCCACACCCCTCACCGTGACACTGACACACCCCGCTCCCCTCACTGTGACACTGACACACCCCTCACCCCTCACTGTGACACTGACACACACCACACCCCACACTGTGACACCGACACACCCCACACCCCTCACCGTGACACTGACACACCCCACACCCCTCACTGTGACACTGACACACCCCTCACCCTCACTGTGACACTGACACACCCCACACCCCTCACTGTGACACTGACACACCCCGCACCCCTCACCGTGACACCGACACCCCTCACCCCTCACTGTGACACCGACACCCCTCACCCCTCACTGTGACACCGACACCCCTCACCCCTCACTGTGACAGTGACACACCCCTCACCCCTCACTGTGACACTGACACTCCCCACACCCCACACCCCTCACTGTGACACTGACACACCCCACACCCCTCACTGTGACACCGACACCCCTCACCCCTCACTGTGACAGTGACACACCCCTCACCCCTCACTGTGACACTGACACACCCCACACCCCACACCCCTCACTGTGACACTGACACACCCCTCACCCCTCACTGTGACACTGACACACCCCACACCCCTCACTGTGACACTGACACTCCCCACACCCCTCACTGTGACACTGACACACCCCTCACCCTCACTGTGACACTGACACACCCCACACCCCTCACTGTGACACTGACACACCCCTCACCCTCACTGTGACACTGACACTCCCCACACCCCTCACTGTGACACGGACACATCCCACACCCCTCACTGTGACACTGACACTCCCCACACCCCTCACTGTGACACTGACACTCCCCACACCCCTCACTGTGACACCGACACACTCCACACCCCTCACTGTGACACTGACACACCCCTCACCCCTCACTGTCACACCGACACACCCCTCACCCCTCACTGTGACACCGACACACCCCTCACCCCTCACTGTGATGCTGACACACCCCACACCCCTCACTGTGACACCGACACACCCCTCACCCCTCACTGTGACACCGACACACCCCTCACCCCTCACTGTGACACTGACACACCCCTCACCCTCACTGTGACACTGACACACCCCACACCCCTCACTGTGACAGTGACACACCCCTCACCCCTCACTGTGACACTGACACACCCCTCACCCTCACTGTGACAGTGACACACCCCACTCCCCTCACTGTGACACTGACACACCCCACACCCCTCACTGTGACACTGACACACCCCTCACCCTCACTGTGACACTGACACACCCCTCACCCCTCACTGTGACACTGACACACCCCACACCCCTCACCCTCACTGTGACAGTGACACACCCCACACCCCTCACTGTGACACTGACACACCCCACACCCCTCACTGTGACACGGACACATCCCACACCCCTCACTGTGACACTGACACACCCCACTCCCCTCACCCTCACTGTGACACTGACACACCCCACACCCCTCACTGTGACACGGACACATCCCACACCCCTCACTGTGACACTGACACACCCCACTCCCCTCACCCTCACTGTGACACTGACACATCCCACACCCCTCACTGTGACACTGACACACCCCACACCCCTCACTGTGACACCGACACACTCCACACCCCTCACTGTGACACCGACACACCCCACTCCCCCTCACTGTGACACCAACACTCCCCACACCCCTCACTGTGACACTGACACAACCCACTCCCCTCACTGTGACACTGACACACCCCTCACCCCTCACTGTGACACTGACACACCCCACACCCCTCACTGTGACACTGACACTCCCCACTCCCCTCACCGTGACACTGACACACCCCACACCCCTCACTGTGACACTGACACTCCCCACACCCCTCACTGTGACACTGACACACCCCTCACCCTCACTGTGACACTGACACACCCCACACCCCTCACCGTGACACTGACACACCCCGCTCCCCTCACTGTGACACTGACACACCCCTCACCCCTCACTGTGACACTGACACACACCACACCCCACACTGTGACACCGACACACCCCACACCCCTCACCGTGACACTGACACACCCCACACCCCTCACTGTGACACTGACACACCCCTCACCCTCACTGTGACACTGACACACCCCACACCCCTCACTGTGACACTGACACACCCCACACCCCTCACTGTGACACCGACACCCCTCACCCCTCACTGTGACAGTGACACACCCCTCACCCCTCACTGTGACACTGACACTCCCCACACCCCACACCCCTCACTGTGACACTGACACACCCCACACCCCTCACTGTGACACCGACACCCCTCACCCCTCACTGTGACAGTGACACACCCCTCACCCCTCACTGTGACACTGACACTCCCCACACCCCTCACTGTGACACTGACACACCCCACACTCCTCACTGTGACACCGACACTCCCCACACCCCTCACTGTGACACTGACACACCCCTCACCCTCACTGTGACACTGACACACCCCACACCCCTCACTGTGACACTGACACACCCCTCACCCTCACTGTGACACTGACACTCCCCACACCCCTCACTGTGACACGGACACATCCCACACCCCTCACTGTGACACTGACACTCCCCACACCCCTCACTGTGACACTGACACTCCCCACACCCCTCACTGTGACACCGACACACTCCACACCCCTCACTATGACACCGACACACCCCACTCCCCCTCACTGTGACACTGACACACCCCTCACTGTGACACTGACACACCCCACTCCCCTCACTGTGATGCTGACACACCCCTCACCCCTCACTGTGACACCGACACACCCCACACCCCTCACTGTGACACCGACACACCCCTCACCCCTCACTGTGACACCGACACACCCCTCACCCCTCACTGTGACACTGACACACCCCACACCCCTCACTGTGACACTGACACACCCCACACCCTCACTGTGACACTGACACACCCCTCACCCCTCACTGTGACACCGACACACCCCACACCCCTCACCCTCACTGTGACACTGACACACCCCTCACCCTCACTGTGACACTGACACATCCCTCACCCCTCACTGTGACACTGACATACCCCACTCCCCTCACTGTGACACTGACACACCCCACACCACTCACTGTAACACTGACACACCCCTCACCCCTCACTGTGACTCTGACACACCCCACACCCCTCACTGTGACACTGACACTCCCCACACCCCTCACTGTGACACTGACACAACCCACTCCCCTCACTGTGACACTGACACACCCCACACCCCTCACTGTGACACCGACACACCCCTCAGCCCTCACTGTGACACTGACACACCCCACACCCCTCACTGTGACACTGACACACCCCACTCCCCTCACTGTGACACTGACACACCCCGCACCCCTCACTGTGACACCGACACACCCCTCACTCCTCACTGTGACACTGACACTCCCCACACTCCTCACTGTGACACTGACACACCCCTCACCCCTCACTGTGACACTGACACACCCCTCACCCCTCACTGTGACACTGACACACCCCACTCCCCTCACCGTGACACTGACACAACCCACTCCCCTCACCGTGAAACTGACACTCCCCACTCCCCTCACTGTGACACCAACACACCCCACTCCCCTCACTGTGACACCAACACACCCCACTCCCCTCACCGTGACACTGACACTCCCCTCACCCCTCACTGTGACACTGACACACCCCACACCCCCTCACCGTGACACTGACACTCCCCTCACCCCTCACTGTGACACTGACACACCCCACACCCCCTCACCGTGACACTGACACTCCCCTCACCCCTCACCGTGACACTGACACTCCCCTCACCCCTCACTGTGACACTGACACACCCCACACCCCTCACTGTGACACTGACACTCCCCTCACCCCTCACCGTGACACTGACACTCCCCTCACCCCTCACTGTGACACTGACACACCCCACTCCCCTCACCGTGACACTGACACTCCCCTCACCCCTCACTGTGACACTGACACACCCCACACCCCCTCACCGTGACACTGACACTCCCCTCACCCCTCACTGTGACACTGACACACCCCACACCCCCTCACCGTGACACTGACACTCCCCTCACCCCTCACCGTGACACTGACACTCCCCTCACCCCTCACTGTGACACTGACACACGCCACACCCCTCACTGTGACACTGACACACCCCACACCCCTCACTGTGACACTGACACAACCCACTCCCCTCACCGTGACACTGACACACCCCACACCCCTCACTGTGACACTGACACACCCCACACCCCTCACTGTGACACCGACACACCCCTCACCCCTCACCGTGACACTGACACACCCCTCACCCCTCACTGTGACACTGACACACCCCTCACCCCTCACTGTGACACTGACACACCCCACACCCCTCACTGTGACACCAACACAACCCACTCCCCTCACCGTGACACTGACACTCCCCACACCCCTCACTGTGACAGTGACACACCCCACACCCCCTCACCGTGACACTGACACTCCCCTCACCGTGACACTGACACACCCCACACCCCTCACTGTGACACTGACACACCCCTCACCCCTCACTGTGACACTGAAACACCCCACACCCCTCACTGTGACACTGACACACCCTCACCCCTCACTGTGACACTGAAACACCCCTCACCCCTCACTGTGACACTGACACTCCCCACACCCCTCACTGTGACACAGACACACCCTACACCCCTCACTGTGACACCGACACTCCCCACTCCCCTCACCGTGACACTGACACTCCCCTCACCCCTCACTGACACTGACACACCCCTCACCCTCACTGACACTGACACACCCCACACCCCTCACCCTCACTGTGACACTGACACACCCCACTCCCCACACCCCTCACTGTGACACTGACACACCCCACACCCCTCACTGTGACACTGACACACCCCTCACCCTCACTGTGACACTGACACACCCCACTCCCCTCACTGTGACACCGACACACCCCACACCCCTCACTGTGACACTGACACACCCCACTCCCCTCACTGTGACACTGACACACCCCTCACCCCTCACTGTGACACTGACACACCCCTCACCCCTCACCGTGACACTGACACACCCTACACCCCTCACTGTGGCACTGACACTCCCCACACCCCTCACTGTGACACTGACACACCCCTCACCCCTCACTGTGACACTGACACACCCCACTCCCCTCACCCTCACTGTGACACTGACACACCCCACTCCCCTCACCCTCACTGTGACACTGACACACCCCACACCCCTCACTGTGACACTGACACACCCCTCACCCTCACTGTGACACTGACACACCCCACTCCCCTCACTGTGACACTGACACACCCCTCACCCTCACTGTGACACTGACACACCCCACACCCCTCACCGTGACACTGACACACCCCTCACCCCTCACTGTGACACTGACACACCCCACACCCCTCACTGTGACACTGACACACCCCTCACCCTCACTGTGACACTGACACACCCCACACCCCTCACTGTGACACCGACACACCCCACTCCCCTCACTGTGACACTGACACACCCCTCACCCTCACTGTGACACTGACACACCCCACACCCCTCACCGTGACACTGACACACCCCACTCCCCTCACTGTGACACCGACACACCCCTCACCCCTCACTGTGACACTGACACACCCCACACCCCTCACTGTGACACTGACACACCCCTCACCCCTCACTGTGACACTGACACACCCCACACCCCTCACTGTGACACTGACACACCCCACACCCCTCACTGTGACACTGACACACCCCACACCCCTCACTGTGACACCGACACACCCCTCACCCCTCACTGTGACACTGACACACCCCACTCCCCTCACTGTGACACCGACACACCCCACACCCCTCACTGTGACACTGACACACCCCACACCCCTCACTGTGACACTGACACACCCCTCACCCTCACTGTGACACTGACACACCCCACACCCCTCACTGTGACACCGACACCCCTCACCCCTCACTGTGACACTGACACACCCCTCACCCTCACTGTGACACTGACACACCCCACACCCCTCACTGTGACACCGACACACCCCACACCCCTCACTGTGACACTGACACACCCCTCACCCTCACTGTGACACTGACACACCCCACACCCCTCACTGTGACACTGACACACCCCACACCCCTCACTGTGACACTGACACTCTCCACACCCCTCACTGTGACACCGACACACCCCTCACCCCTCACTGTGACACCGACACACCCCACACCCCTCACTGAGACAGACACACCCCACACCCCTCACTGTGACACTGACACTCCCGACACCCCTCACTGACACTGACACACCCCACACCCCTCACTGTGACACTGACACACCCCTGAGTTACTGATTGCGTGTTTATTCTTCAATATTGGGGTTACTGGACGGGTGAAAGTTTTGCCTCGGTAGTGTCGGAATGTGATGTGATTCAGTCCGGGGTAACTATCTGTCCGGTTAAAGATGCCTCCTCCCGAACCAGCGGAAGGTCTGCTTCAAGGTCTATAAAGCTGCACCTTTTCCTTTTTAAAAAGTATCCCGGCATTGCAGCTGTTGATGAACTTCAGCGATGAGGTGAAATTTCTGCTGCTCGGTGCTAGTAGCCTGGGGCGGGGTCTGTGCTGGACAGGAGGCCGGGCCGGCTACCCTCCCGGGCAAACGCTGGGGGCAGAGAGTTTCTGATTATTTAATGGCTTCCTTGTCGGCGTTCTGAGGTTAATTGGAGAGAACTGTCTGGGCTGCGGTAATTCAATATCCCCTTCGCCTTTGGACAATGGCAGGCGGCTGGGTTCGAACCGGCTAATGTCCCCAGACTGCAGCCCACGGCACACAGTCTGCCAGAGAGAGAGAACAGCTCGAATTGATTTTGTTCTGTCGGAGGCTGGAATGTGTGCTTGGCCAGGGTAGAACATCCTGATTGTCACACGTGGACGCTGGTCCCCCCAATGCCCCGTTGGGCGGTCCGGGCTGCCTCAGCCACCAGGACCGGTTGACAAGGTGCCCGCCACCTTAAAAGTAAATGTACAGCTGGGCCCTCCAATTTTATATATCGCACCGTCCTGCTGTCTCTCTCACACACACACACGCACGCACAACACATTTCATGACGTGTGAGTGATGATAAACCTGGTTCTGATCTGGGTCTCTGTTGTGGACTGAGAGTGGGAAGGGGGGCAGGGAGAGGGGAATCATGGTTGGGAAAAGGGGAAGGGAGAGGGAAGCATCAGAGAGACATTCCATAATGATCAATAAACCGATTGTTTGGAATCAGATGACCTTGTCTGGTGTCTCAGGGCTGGGGGTGTCTGCACTCCCCCACCCACCCACACCCCGACCTGTGGCACTCCTTCTCTGCCCCCTGTCCCACACCCCTCCCACGGTGCTCCACCCTCACCATTCCCAACACCCTTCACCCGTGACAGATTTACAAACTCGCTCTCACCTCCACATACACACACACACACACACACACACATAGATAGTGTGCCTAAGACTTTTGCACAGTACAGTACTATACATATACATAAATATATAAATTAGCAGACTGCAGAACAGTAGTGAGGTGGTGTTCACGGATTCAATGTCCATTCAGAAATCGGATGGCGAAGGGGAAGAAGCTGTTCCTGAATCGTTGAGTGTGTGTCTTCAAGCTCCTGTACCTCCTCCCTGATGGCAGAGGGGAAGAAGCTGTTCCTGAATCGTTGAGTGTGTGTCTTCAGGCTCCTGTACCTCCTCCCTGATGGCAGAGGGGAAGAAGCCGTTCCTGAATCGTTGAGTGTGTGTCTTCAGGCTCCTGTACCTCCTCCCTGATGACAGAGGGGAAGAAGCTGTTCCTGAATCACGGAGTGTGTGTCTTCAGGCTCCTGTACCCCCTCCCTGATGGCGGAGGGGAAGAAGCTGGTCTCACCTATCATCTGCCAGCTTGTACTCCTTCCCCTTACCCACCCCCCCCCCCACCACCATTTCCAGCTTTCTTGTTCTGGCTTCTTTCCCCTTCCTTTCCAGTCCTGATGAAGGGTCTCGGCCTGAAACACCGTCTATGTACTCCTCTCCACAGACGCTGCCTGACCTGCTGAGTTCCTCCAGCATTGTGTATGTGTTACTCTGGATTTCCAGCATCCGGAGAATCCACCAATGAGCTGACATCCCGTTTCCAGCCTTGCTGATAAAACCTTTAACTTTAGACAAGATAACAGAGAAAAGGGATTTTGATGATGCGGGAAATCCAGGGGTCGGAAGAGAGCGTGGAGGCGTTAGCGATGATCTTTCAAGGATCACTAGTTTCTGGAGGACTGGAATATTGAGAGCGTCAATCCCCCCTTGAAGGGGGGAGGGAGGCAGAAGAAATGAATCTGTAGTGTGACCTCAGCGGCTGGGAAGACGCTGGAGTCGATGATCAACTCCTGGCAGCCGGAGGCTCATGGTCAAATAGGCCGCAGTCAACATGGCTTCCTTACGGGAAAAATCTTAAGGGGGAAAATTTTGCCCGCCTGGCAAAATCCGTTGAAGTTCCTCGAGGGGGTAGCAAGCAGGATAGACAAGGGAGAATCCGAGAATGCAGTGCACTTTGATTTTCAGAAAGGCCTTCGAACGTGAAGCTGTTAACAAGTTAAGAGCCCGTGGCATTGCAAGAGAGATACGAGCACGGATAGAGCTTTGGCCGATCGACAGGATGCGATGGGAGTCCGTTCCCGTTGGCTGTGCTGTTCTGCAGGGTCCATTGCTGGAACAGCTTCTTCTTGCACTATATATCAATGATTTTGACGATGGCTTTGTGGACAAGTCAGTAAGAAGATCGTGGGGGGGGGGGGGGGGGTGCAGGGAGTTTTGAGGCTGCAGAGAGACATGGGACAAATTTGGAGAGCGGGCGAAGAAATGGCAGGTGGAATATTATGCAGGGAAGTGTACAATTGTGCACTTTGGTACAAGGAATGAAAGCATGAACGATGTTCTAAATGGACAGAGAATTCAAAGGTCTGAGCGGGACTCATCCTGCTGGATCCCGTGAAGGTTACTTTGCAGGCTCGGTCTGTGGTGAGGAAGGCAAATGTGATGTTGACATTAATTTCAAGAGGACTAGAATATAAAAGCAAGGACGAAACGTTCAGGGCTAATAAGGCACTGGTGAGGCCTCAATTGCAATATTGTGAACAGTTTTGGGCCCCGTATCTGAGAGAGGATGCGTTGGCATTGGAGAGAGTCCGGAGGAGGTTCATAGTAATGATTCTGGGAATGAAAGGGTTATCATACGAGGAGTGTTTGAAGGCTTTGGGCCTGTACTCACAAGAGTTTGGAAGAATGAAGCTGAAACCTATCAAATGTTGAAAGACCTTGGTAGAGTGGATGTGGAGAGGATGTTTCCTGTAGTGGGGGAGTCTAGGACCAGAGGACACAGATAGAGTGGATGTGGAGAGGATGTTTCCAATACTGGGGGAGTCTAGGACCAGAGGACACAGATAGAGTGGATGTGGAGAGGATGTTTCCTGTAGTGGGGGAGTCCAGGACCAGAGGACACAGATAGAGTGGATGTGGAGAGGATGTTTCCAATACTGGGGAGTCTAGGACCAGAGGGCACAGATAGAGTGGATGTGGAGAGGATATTTCCTATAGTGATGGAGTCTAGGACCAGAGAACACAGATAGAGTGGATGTGGAGAGGATGTTTCCTATAGTGGGGGAGTCTAGGACCAGAGGGCACAGATAGAGTGGATGTGGAGAGGATGTTTCCTATAGTGGGGGAGTCTAGGACCAGAGGACACAGATAGAGTGGATGTGGAGAGGATGTTTCCTATAGTGGGGGAGTCTAGGACCAGAGGACACAGATAGAGTGGATGTGGAGAGGATGTTTCCAGAGTGGGGGAGTCTAGGACCACAGGGCACAGATAGAGTGGATGTGGAGAGGATGTTTCCCATAGTGGGGGAGTCTAGGACCAGAGGACACAGATAGAGTGGATGTGGAGAGGATGTTTCCTATAGTGGGGGAGTCTAGGACCAGAGGGCACAGATAGAGTGGATGTGGAGAGGATGTTTCCCATAGTGGGGGAGTCTAGGACCAGAGGACACAGATAGAGTGGATGTGGAGAGGATGCTTCCTATAGTGAGGGAGTCTAGGACCAGAGGACACAGATAGAGTGGATGTGGAGAGGATGTTTCCTATAGTGGGGGAGTCTAGGACAAGAGACACAGATAGAGTGGATGTGGAGAGGATGCTTCCTATAGTGAGGGAGTCTAGGACCAGAGGACACAGATAGAGTGGATGTGGAGAGGATGTTTCCTATAGTGGGGGAGTCTAGGACAAGAGGACACAGATAGAGTGGATGTGGAGAGGATGCTTCCTATAGTGAGGGAGTCTAGGACCAGAGGACACAGATAGAATGGATGCGGAGAGGATGCTTCCTATAGTGGGGGAGTCTAGGACCAGAGGACACGGATGGAGTGGATGTGGAGAGGATGTTTCCTATAGTGGGGGAGTCTAGGACCAGAGGACACAGATAGAGTGGATGTGGAGAGGATGTTTCCAGAGTGGGGGAGTCTAGGACCAGAGGACACAGATAGAGTGGATGTGGAGAGGATGTTTCCTATAGTGGGGGAGTCTAGGACCAGAGGGCACAGATAGAGTGGATGTGGAGAGGATGTTTCCCATAGTGGGGGAGTCTAGGACCAGAGGACACAGATAGAGTGGATGTGCAGAGGATGTTTCCTATAGTGGGGGAGTCTAGGACCAGAGGACACAGAGTGGATGTGGAGAGGATGTTTCCTATAGTGGGGGAGTCTAGGACCAGAGGACACAGATAGAGTGGATGTGGAGAGGATGTTTCCTATAGTGGGGGAGTCTAGGACCAGAGGGCACAGTTAGAGTGGATGTGGAGAGGATGTTTCCTATAGTGGGGGAGTCTAGGACCAGAGGACACAGATAGAGTGGATGTGGAGAGGATGTTTCCAGAGTGGGGGAGTCTAGGACCAGAGGACACAGATAGAGTGGATGTGGAGAGGATGTTTCCTATAGTGGGGGAGTCTAGGATCAGAGGACTCAGGTAGAGTGGATGTGGAGAGGATGTTTCCTACAGTGGGGAGTCTAGGACCAGAGGACACAGATAGAGTGGATGTGGAGAGGATGTTTCCTATAGTGGGGGAGTCTAGGATCAGAGGACACAGGTAGAGTGGATGTGGAGAGGATGTTTCCTATAGTGGGGGAGTCTAGGACCAGAGGACACAGATAGAGTGGATGTGGAGAGGATGTTTCCTATAGTGGGGGGGTCTAGGAGACCAGAGGGCACAGATAGAGTGGATGTGCAGAGGATGTTTCCTATAGTGGGGGAGTCTAGGACCAGAGGACACAGATAGAGTGGATGTGGAGAGGATGTTTCCTATAGTGGGGGAGTCTGGGACCAGAGGACACAGATAGAGTGGATGTGGAGAGGATGTTTCCTACAGTGGGGAGTCTAGGACCAGAGGACACAGATAGAGTGGATGTGGAGAGGATGTTTCCTATAGTGGGGGAGTCTAGGATCAGAGGACACAGGTAGAGTGGATGTGGAGAGGATGTTTCCTATAGTGGGGGAGTCTAGGACCAGAGGACACAGATAGAGTGGATGTGGAGAGGATGTTTCCTATAGTGGGGGAGTCTAGGACCAGAGGGCACAGATAGAGTGGATGTGGAGAGGATGTTTCCTATAGTGGGAGAGTCTAGGACCGGAGGACAGAGATAGAGTGGATGTGGAGAGGATGTTTCCTATAGTGGAGGAGTCTAGGACCAGAGGACACAGATAGAGTGGATGTGGAGAGGATGTTTCCTATAGTGGGGGAGTCTAGGACCAGAGGGCACAGATAGAGTGGATGTGGAGAGGATGTTTCCCATAGTGGGGGGAGTCTAGGACCAGAGGACACAGATAGAGTGGATGTGCAGAGGATGTTTCCTATAGTGGGGGAGTCTAGGACCAGAGGACACAGAGTGGATGTGGAGAGGATGTTTCCTATAGTGGGGGAGTCTAGGACCAGAGGACACAGATAGAGTGGATGTGGAGAGGATGTTTCCTATAGTGGGGGAGTCTAGGACCAGAGGGCACAGTTAGAGTGGATGTGGAGAGGATGTTTCCTATAGTGGGGGAGTCTAGGACCAGAGGACACAGATAGAGTGGATGTGGAGAGGATGTTTCCAGAGTGGGGGAGTCTAGGACCAGAGGACACAGATAGAGTGGATGTGGAGAGGATGTTTCCTATAGTGGGGGAGTCTAGGATCAGAGGACTCAGGTAGAGTGGATGTGGAGAGGATGTTTCCTACAGTGGGGAGTCTAGGACCAGAGGACACAGATAGAGTGGATGTGGAGAGGATGTTTCCTATAGTGGGGGAGTCTAGGATCAGAGGACACAGGTAGAGTGGATGTGGAGAGGATAGTTTCCTATAGTGGGGGAGTCTAGGACCAGAGGACACAGATAGAGTGGATGTGGAGAGGATGTTTCCTATAGTGGGGGAGTCTAGGACCAGAGGGCACAGATAGAGTGGATGTGCAGAGGATGTTTCCTATAGTGGGGGAGTCTAGGACCAGAGGACACAGATAGAGTGGATGTGGAGAGGATGTTTCCTATAGTGGGGGGAGTCTGGGACCAGAGGACACAGATAGAAGTGGATGTGGAGAGGATGTTTCCTACAGTGGGGAGTCTAGGACCAGAGGACACAGATAGAGTGGATGTGGAGAGGATGTTTCCTATAGTGGGGGAGTCTAGGATCAGAGGACACAGGTAGAGTGGCATGTGGAGAGGATGTTTCCTATAGTGGGGGAGTCTAGGACCAGAGGGACACAGATAGAGTGGATGTGGAGAGGATGTTTCCTATAGTGGGGGAGTCTAGGACCAGAGGGCACAGATAGAGTGGATGTGGAGAGGATGTTTCCTATAGTGGGAGAGTCTAGGACCGGAGGACAGAGATAGAGTGGATGTGGAGAGGATGTTTCCTATAGTGGAGGAGTCTAGGACCAGAGGACACAGATAGAGTGGATGTGGAGAGGATGTTTCCTATAGTGGGGGAGTCTAGGACCAGAGGGCACAGATAGAGTGGATGTGGAGAGGATGTTTCCTATAGTGGGAGAGTCTAGGACCGGAGGACAGAGATAGAGTGGATGTGGAGAGGATGTTTCCTATAGTGGAGGAGTCTAGGACCAGAGGACACAGATAGAGTGGATGTGGAGAGGATGTTTCCTATAGTGGGGGAGTCTAGGACCAGAGGGCACAGATAGAGTGGATGTGGAGAGGATGTTTCCCATAGTGGGGGAGTCTAGGACCAGAGGACACAGATAGAGTGGATGTGCAGAGGATGTTTCCTATAGTGGGGGAGTCTAGGACCAGAGGACACAGAGTGGATGTGGAGAGGATGTTTCCTATAGTGGGGGAGTCTAGGACCAGAGGACACAGATAGAGTGGATGTGGAGAGGATGTTTCCTATAGTGGGGGAGTCTAGGACCAGAGGGGCACAGTTAGAGTGGATGTGGAGAGGATGTTTCCTATAGTGGGGGAG
>NW_026778973.1:779435-825754 GCF_030144855.1 Hypanus sabinus | reverse complement strand
TCCAGGCAGCATCCTGGTGAATCTCCTCTGCACCCTCTCTAATCCAGGCAGCATCCTGGTGAATCTCCTCTGCACCCTCTCTAATCCAGGCAGCATCCTGGTGAATCTCCTCTGCACCCTCTCTAATCCAGGCAGTGTCCTGGTGAATCTCCTCTGCACCCTCTCTAATCCAGGCAGCATCCTGGTGAATCTCCTCTGCACCCTCTCTAATCCAGGCAGCATCCTGGTGAATCTCCTCTGCACCCTCTCTAATCCAGGCAGCATCCTGGTAAATCTCCTCTGCACCCTCTCTAATCCAGGCAGCATCCTGGTGAATCTCCTCTGCACCCTCTCTAATCCAGGCAGCATCCTGGTAAATCTCCTCTGCACCCTCTCTAATCCAGGCAGCATCCTGGTGAATCTCCTCCGCACCCTCTCTAATCCAGGCAGCATCCTGGTGAATCTCCTCTGCACCCTCTCTAATCCAGGCAGCATCCTGGTAAATCTCCTCTGCACCCTCTCTAATCCAGGCAGCATCCTGGTGAATCTCCTCCGCACCCTCTCTAATCCAGGCAGCATCCTGGTGAATCTCCTCTGCACCCTCTCTAATCCGGGCAGCATCCTGGTGAATCTCCTCTGCACCCTCTCTAATCCGGGCAGCATCCTGGTGAATCTCCTCTGCACCCTCTCTAATCCGGGCAGCATCCTGGTGAATTCCCTCTGCACCCTCTCTAATCCAGGCAGCATCCTGGTGAATCTCCTCTGCACCCTCTCTAATCCGGGCAGCATCCTGGTGAATCTCCTCTGCACCCTCTCTAATCCCGGCAGCATCCTGGTGAATCTCTTCTGCAACCTCTCTAATCCAGGCAGCATCCTGGTGAACCTCCTCCGCACCCTCTCCAATCCAGGCAGCATCCTGGTGAATCTCCTCTGCACCTTCTGAATTCCAGGCAGCATCCTGGTGAATCTCCTCTGCACCCTCTCTAATCCGGGCAGCATCCTGGTGAATCTCCTCTGCACCCTCACTAATCCGGACAGCATCCTGGTGAATCTCCTCTGCACCATCTCTAATCCGGGCAGCATCCTGGTGAATCTCCTCTGCACCCTCTCTAATCCAGGCAGCATCCTGGTGAATCTCCTCTGCACCCTCTCTAATCCGGGCAGCATCCTGGTGAATCTCCTCTGCACCCTCTCTAATCCAGGCAGCATCCTGGTGAATCTCCTCCGCACCCTCTCTAATCCAGGCAGCATCCTGGTGAATCTCCTCTGCACCCTCTCTAATCCAGGCAGCATCCTGGTGAATCTCCTCCGCACCCTCTCTAATCCAGGCAGCATCCTGGTGAATCTCCTCTGCACCCTCCCTAATCCAGGCAGCATCCTGGTGAATCTCCTCTGGACCATCTCTAATCCAGGCAGCATCCTGGTGAATCTCCTCCGCACCCTCTCTAATCCAGGCAGCATCCTGGTGAATCTCCTCTGCACCCTCTCCAATCCAGGCAGCATCCTGGTGAATCTCCTCTGCGCCCTCTGAATTCCAGGCAGCATCCTGGTGAATCTCCTCTGCACCCTCTCTAATCCGGGCAGCATCCTGGTGAATCTCCTCTGCACCCTCTCTAATCCGGACAGCATCCTGGTGAATCTCCTCTGCACCCTCTCTAATCCAGGCAGCGTCCTGGTGAATCTCCTCTGCACCCTCTCTAATCCGGGCAGCATCCTGGTGCATCTCCTCTGCACCCTCTCTAATCCGGGCAGCATCCTGGTGAATCTCCTCTGCACCCTCTCTAATCCAGGCAGCATCCTGGTGAATCTCCTCTGCACCCTCTCTAATCCAGGCAGCATCCTATTGAATCTCCTCTGCACCCTCTCTAATCCAGGCAGCATCCTGGTAAATCTCCTCTGCGCCCTCTCTAATCCAGGCAGCATCCTGGTGAATCCCCTCTGCACCCTCTCAATTCCAGGCAGCATCCTGGTGAATCTCTTCTGCACCCTCTCTAATCCGGGCAGCATCCTGGTGAATCTCCTCTGCACCCTCTCTAATCCAGGCAGTATCCTGGTGAATCTCCTCTTCACCCTCTCTAATCCAGGCAGCATCCTGGTCAATCTCCTCTGCACCCTCTCTAATCCAGGCAGCACACTGGTGAATCTCCTCTGCACCCTCTCTAATCCAGGCAGCATCCTGGTGAATCTCTTCTGCACCCTCTCTAATCCGGGCAGCATCCTGGTGAATCTCCCCTGCACCCTCTCTAATCCAGGCAGCATCCTGGTGAATCTCCTCTGCACCCTCTCTAATCCAGGCAGCATCCCGGTGAATCTCCTCTGCACCCTCTCTAATCCGGGCAGCATCCTGGTGAATCTCCTCTGCACCCTCTCTAATCCAGGCAGCATCCCGGTGAATCTGCTCTGCACCCTCTCTAATCCAGGCAGCATCCTGGTGAATCTCCTCTGCACCCTCTCTAATCCAGGCAGAATCCTGGTGAATCTCCCTCTGCACCCTCTCCAATCCAGGCAGAATCCTGGTGAATCTCCCTCTGCACCCTCTCTAATCCAGGCAGCATCCTGGTGAATCTCCTCTGCACCCTCTCTAATCCAGGCAGCATCCTGGTGAATCTCCTCTGCACCCTCTCTAATCCAGGCAGAATCCTGGTGAATCTCCCTCTGCACCCTCTCCAATCCAGACAGCATCCTGGTGAATCCCCTCTGCACCCTCTCTAATCCAGGCAGCGTCCTGGCGAATCTCCTCTGCACCCTCTCTAATCCAGGCAGCATCCTGGTGAATCTCCTCTGCACCCTCTCTAATCCAGGCAGCATCCTGCTGAATCTCCTCTGCACCCTTTCTAATCCAGACAGCATCCTGGTAAATCTCCCTCTGCAACCTCTCTAATCCAGGCAGCATCCTGGTGAATCTCCTCTGCACCCTTTCCAAAACTTGCAAATCCTTCCTGTAATGAGGACATAATATTCAGAGTCTGTTCTAGCCGAGGTTTTACAGAGCTGCTATTGAGGGGATTTGTACGTTCTCCTCGCAACCACGAAGTTTTCCTCCAGGTGCTCGAGGGTCCTCCCACAGCCCAGCTGGTAGGTTAATTGGACATTGTAAATTTTCCCCACGATTATGGGGCTGGGATTATATCGGGGGAGGAGCAGGCGTGTCTCGAAGGAATGGAAGGGGCCTATTCTGCGCTCTTATCTCAGTATATCGATAAATAAAGATTGATTATTGAGCGTTGAGCCGAATCATAATGGACGTGCACCCCAAGATCCCTCTGCAAGGAATTCCGGCCACTAGCCCTGGATTCTGCCTCCAAATCCGGACTGCCCCAAGAGGATCCCTCCGCACTTCCCGGGACAGAACTTCTTCCGAGGGAACGGGCCGAGGTAGGAGGCAGAAGGTAGCGATGAGGAGGGCAGTCAAAGCACAGGGGCCAAATAGATCGGTTCAGACTAAAATCCCTTTGTCTCTTCCTAAAAAATGTTTATTTTAATTAGCTTTCGAGAAACGTTGGCGCCCTTCTGAATTCCCTTGTGCAAGGAGTGTAGTGTTTAATCATGAATGTCTTCCTGTGTAATGGTCTGTGTAGATCACACAGAAACAATATTACACTCTCAGGGAACGAATAGGCCTCTGAGGAGATACTGGGGAAGGCAAACATCTTTCAAATCGACTGTGAAACTTCGTGAAAGGTAGAAATTTGTTTCTGAGAGATAAGGCCCTGCGCAAGAAGGTAGATCATGCCGATTAACCAAGAAGGCTGTTCTCGGGCTGATATTGGAGGTAGGCCTGGCAGGGACAGAGAAAGAGGGAGGCCTGGAGGGGAGAGAGAAGGAGAGGGAGGGAGGCGGGGCAAGGAGAGAGAGGGTAGGCCTGGTGGGGAGAGAGAAGGAGAGGGAGGGAGGCCTGGTGGGGAGAGAGAGGGTAGGCCTGGTGGGGGGGGTGAGGCAGAGGGAGGGAGGCATGGCAGGGAGAGAGAGGGTAGGCCTGGAGGGGAGAGAGAAGGAGAGGGAGGGAGGCATGGCAGGGAGAGGATAGGCCTGGAGGGGAGAAAGAAGGAGAGGGAGGGAGGCATGGCAGGGAGAGAGTGGGTAGGCCTGGAGGGGAGAGAGAAGGAGAGGGAGGGAGGCATGGCAGGGAGAGAGAGGGTAGGACTGGAGGGGAGAGAGAAGGAGAGGGAGGGAGGCATGGCAGGGAGAGAGAGGGTAGGCCTGGAGGGGAGAGAGAAGGAGAGGGAGGGAGGCATGGCAGGGAGAGAGAGGATAGGCCTGAGGGGAGAAAGAAGGAGAGGGAGGGAGGCATGGCAGGGAGAGAGAGGATAGGCCTGAGGGGAGAAAGAAGGAGAGGGAGGGAGGCCTGGCGGGGAGAGAGAGGGTAGGCCTGGTGGGTGGGGGGAGGGAGAGAGAGAGAGAGAGAGAGAGAGAGAGAGAGAGAGAGAGAGAGAGAGAGAGAGAGAGACAGACAGACAGAGAAAGAGAGAGAGAGGGGGAGAGAGAGAGAGAGAGAGAGGGAGAGGGGGAGGGAGAGGGAGAGGAAGGGAGGCCTGATGGGGAGAGAGAGGAAGGGCTGGAAAGAAGAGAGAGAGGGAGAAGTCAACAAGCTGGGGAAAGAGTTGGGGAGACCGAGTAGGGAGAGAGCATGGAGCCTGTTCAGGAGAGAGCTGGGGGGACTGGTGGGGAGAGATCGGGGGTGGGGCAAGAGGAGAGAGAACAGAGCCTTGGCAGAAGAGGGCCTGGAAAGAAAAAGGGAAGGAAGGGGAGAGGGCTTGGCACGGAGAGACAGAGAGAGATGAAGGGACTTGTGGGAATGGGGGGGCTGCTGAAGGGGAGAGAGAGAGATGGAAAATCTGGAGAGAATCCTCTCCACATCCACTCTATCTGTGTCCTCTAGTTCCAGACCCCCACTATAGGAAACATCCTCTCCACATCCACTCTATCTGTGTCCTCTAGTCCCAGACCCCCAACTATAGGAAACATCCTCTCCACATTCACTCTATCTGTGTCCTCTGGTCCTAGACTCCCCCACTATAGGAAACATCCTCTCCACATCCACTCTATCTGTGTCCTCTGGTCCTAGACTCCCCCACTATAGGAAACATCCTCTCCACATCCACTCTATCTGTGTCCTCTGGTCCTAGACTCCCCCACTATAGGAAACATCCTCTCCACATCCACTCTATCTCGGCCCTCTGGTCCTAGACTCCCCCACTATAGGAAACATCCTCTCCACATCCACTCTGTCTGTGCCCTCTGGTCCTAGACTCCCCCACGAAAGGAAACATCCTCTCCACACCCACTCTATCTGTGTCCTCTGGTCCTAGACTCCCCCACTATAGGAAACATACTCTCAACATCCACTCTATCTGTGTCCTCTGGTCCCAGACCCCCCAACTATAGGAAACATCCTCTCCACATCCACTCTATCTGTGTCCCCTGGTCCTAGACTCCCCCACTATAGGAAACATCCTCTCCACATCCACTCTGTCTGTGTCCTCTGGTCCCAGACCCCCACTATAGGAAACATCCTCTCCACATCCACTCTATCTGTGTCCTCTGGTCCTAGACTCCCCCAGTATAGGAAACATCCTCTCCACATCCACTCTGTCTGTGTCCTCTGGTCCCAGACCACCCACTATAGGAAACATCCTCTCCACATCCACTCTATCTGTGTCCTCTGGTCCTAGACTCCCCCACTATAGGAAACATCCTCTCCACAGCCACTCTATCTGTATCCTCTGGTCCTAGACTCCCCCACTATAGGAAACATCCTCTCCACATCCACTCTATCTGTGTCCTCTGGTCCTAGACTCCCCCACTATAGGAAACATCCTCTCCACATCCACTCTATCAGTGTCCTCTAGTCCTAGACTCCCCCACTATAGGAAACATACTCTCCACATCCACTCTATCTGTGTCCTCTAGTCCTAGACTCCCCCACTATAGGAAACATCCTCTTCACATCCACTCTATCTGTGTCCTCTGGTCCTAGACTCCCCCACTATAGGAAACATCCTCTCCACATCCACTCTATCTGTGTTCTCTGGTCCTAGACTCCATCACTATAGGAAACATCCTCTCCACATCCACTCCGTTTGTGTCCTCTGGTCCTGGACTCCCCCACTATAGGAAACATCGTCTCCACATCCACTCCGTCTGTGTCCTTTGGTCCTGGACTCCCGCACTATAGGAAACATTCTCTCCAAATCCACTCCGTCTGTGTCCTCTGGTCATAGACTCCACCACTATAGGAAACATCCTCTCCACATCCACTCCGTCCGTGTCCTCTGGTCCTGGACTCCTGCACTATAGGAAACATCCTCTCCACATCCACTCTATCTGTGTCCTCTGGTCCTAGACTCCCCCACTATAGGAAACATCCTCTCCACATCCACTCCGTCTGTGTCCTCTGCTCCTAGACTCTCCCACAATAGGAAACATCCTCTCCACATCCACTCCGTCTGTGTCCTCTGCTCCTAGACTCTCCCACAATAGGAAACATCCTCTCCACATCCGCTCTGTCTTTGTCCTCTGGTCCTAGACTCCCCCACTACAGGAAACATCCTCTCCACATCCACTCTATCTGTGTCCTCTGGTCCTAGACTCCCCCACTATAGGAAACATCCTCTCCACATCCACTCTATCTGTGTCCTCTGATCCTAGACTCCCCCACTATAGGAAACATCCTCTCCACATCCACGCTATCTGTGTCCTCTGGTCCTAGACTCCCCCACTATAGGAAACATCCTCTCCACATCCACTCTATCTGTGTCCTCTGGTCCTAGACTCCCCCACTATAGGAACAATCCTCTCCACATCCACTCTATCTGTGTCCTCCGGTCCTAGACTCCCCCACTATAGGAAACATCCTCTCCACATCCACACTATCTGTGCCCTCTGGTCCTAGACTCCCCACTATAGGAAACATCCTCTCCACATCCACTCCGTCCGTGTCCTCTGGTCCTGGACTCCTGCACTATAGGAAACATCCTCTCCACATCCACTCTATCAGTGTCCTCTGGTCCTAGACTCCCCCACTATAGGAAATATCCTCTCCACATCCACTCTATCTGTGTCCTCTGGTGCTAGACTCCCCCACTATAGGAAACATCCTTTCCACATCCACTCTCTCTGTGCCCTCTGGTTCTAGACTCCCCCATTATAGGAAACATCCTCTCCACATCCAGTCTATATGTGTCCTCAGGTCCTAGACTCCCCCTCTATAGGAAACATCCTCTCCACATCCACTTCGTCTGTGTCCTCTGGTCCTAGACTCCCCCACTACAGGAAACACCCTCTCCACATCCACTCTATCTGTGTCCTCTGGTCCTAGACTCCTCCACTATAGGAAACATCCTCTCCACATCCACTCTGTATGTGTCCTCTGGTCCTAGACTCCCCCAATATAGGAAACATCCTCTCCACATCCACTCTATCTGTGCCATCTGGTCCTAGACTCCCCCACTATAGGAAACATACTCTCCACATCCACTCTATCTGTGTCCTCTAGTCCTAGACTCCCCCACTATAGGAAACATCCTCTCCACATCCACTCTATCTGTGTTCTCTGGTCCTAGACTCCATCACTATAGGAAACATCCTCTCCACATCCACTCCGTTTGTGTCCTCTGGTCCTGGACTCCCCCACTATAGGAAACATCGTCTCCACATCCACTCCGTCTGTGTCCTTTGGTCCTGGACTCCCGCACTATAGGAAACATTCTCTCCAAATCCACTCCGTCTGTGTCCTCTGGTCATAGACTCCACCACTATAGGAAACATCCTCTCCACATCCACTCCGTCCGTGTCCTCTGGTCCTGGACTCCTGCACTATAGGAAACATCCTCTCCACATCCACTCTATCTGTGTCCTCTGGTCCTAGACTCCCCCACTATAGGAAACATCCTCTCCACATCCACTCCGTCTGTGTCCTCTGCTCCTAGACTCTCCCACAATAGGAAACATCCTCTCCACATCCACTCCGTCTGTGTCCTCTGCTCCTAGACTCTCCCACAATAGGAAACATCCTCTCCACATCCGCTCTGTCTTTGTCCTCTGGTCCTAGACTCCCCCACTACAGGAAACATCCTCTCCACATCCACTCTATCTGTGTCCTCTGGTCCTAGACTCCCCCACTATAGGAAACATCCTCTCCACATCCACTCTATCTGTGTCCTCTGATCCTAGACTCCCCCACTATAGGAAACATCCTCTCCACATCCACGCTATCTGTGTCCTCTGGTCCTAGACTCCCCCACTATAGGAAACATCCTCTCCACATCCACTCTATCTGTGTCCTCTGGTCCTAGACTCCCCCACTATAGGAACAATCCTCTCCACATCCACTCTATCTGTGTCCTCCGGTCCTAGACTCCCCCACTATAGGAAACATCCTCTCCACATCCACACTATCTGTGCCCTCTGGTCCTAGACTCCCCACTATAGGAAACATCCTCTCCACATCCACTCCGTCCGTGTCCTCTGGTCCTGGACTCCTGCACTATAGGAAACATCCTCTCCACATCCACTCTATCAGTGTCCTCTGGTCCTAGACTCCCCCACTATAGGAAATATCCTCTCCACATCCACTCTATCTGTGTCCTCTGGTGCTAGACTCCCCCACTATAGGAAACATCCTTTCCACATCCACTCTCTCTGTGCCCTCTGGTTCTAGACTCCCCCATTATAGGAAACATCCTCTCCACATCCAGTCTATATGTGTCCTCAGGTCCTAGACTCCCCCTCTATAGGAAACATCCTCTCCACATCCACTTCGTCTGTGTCCTCTGGTCCTAGACTCCCCCACTACAGGAAACACCCTCTCCACATCCACTCTATCTGTGTCCTCTGGTCCTAGACTCCTCCACTATAGGAAACATCCTCTCCACATCCACTCTGTATGTGTCCTCTGGTCCTAGACTCCCCCAATATAGGAAACATCCTCTCCACATCCACTCTATCTGTGCCATCTGGTCCTAGACTCCCCCACTATAGGAAACATACTCTCCACATCCACTCTATCTGTGTCCTCTAGTCCTAGACTCCCCCACTATAGGAAACATCCTCTTCACATCCACTCTAACTGTGTCCTCTGGTCCTAGACTCCCCCACTATAGGAAACATCCTCTCCACATCCACTCTATCTGTGTTCTCTGGTCCTAGACTCCATCACTATAGGAAACATCCTCTCCACATCCACTCCGTTTGTGTCCTCTGGTCCTGGACTCCCCCACTATAGGAAACATCGTCTCCACATCCACTCCGTCTGTGTCCTTTGGTCCTGGACTCCCGCACTATAGGAAACATCCTATCCACATCCACTCGGTCTGTGTCCTCTGGTCATAGACTCCCCCACTATAGGAAACATCCGCTCCACATCCACTCCGTCTGTGTCCTCTGCTCCTAGACTCTCCCACAATAGGAAACATCCTCTCCACATCCACTCCGTCTGTGTCCTCTGCTCCTAGACTCTCCCACAATAGGAAACATCCTCTCCACATCCGCTCTGTCTTTGTCCTCTGGTCCTAGACTCCCCCACTACAGGAAACATCCTCTCCACATCCACTCTATCTGCGTCCTCTGGTCCTAGACTCCCCCACTATAGGAAACATCCTCTCCACATCCACTCGATCTGTGTCCTCTGGTCCTAGACTCCCCCACTATAGGAAACATCCTCTCCACATCCACTCTATCTGTGTCCTCTGGTCCTAGACTCCCCCACTATAGGAACAATCCTCTGCACATCCACTCTATCTGTGTCCTCCGGTCCTAGACTCCCCCACTATAGGAAACATCCTCTCCACATCCAGTCTATATGTGTCCTCAGGTCCTAGACTCCCCCTCCATAGGAAACATCCTCTCCACATCCACTTCGTCTGTGTCCTCTGGTCCTAGACTCCCCCACTACAGGAAACACCCTCTCCACATCCACTCTATCTGTGTCCTCTGGTCCTAGACTCCTCCACTATAGGAAACATCCTCTCCACATCCACTCTGTATGTGTCCTCTGGTCCTAGACTCCCCCAATATAGGAAACATCCTCTCCACATCCACTCTATCTGTGCCATCTGGTCCTAGACTCCCCCACTATAGGAAACATAATCTCCACATCCATTCTATCTGTGTCCTCTGGTCCTAGACTCCCCTACTATAGGGAACATCCTCTCCACATCCACTCTATCTGTGTCCTCTGGTCCTAGACTCCCCCACTCTAGGAAACATCCTCTCCACATCCACTCCGTCTGTGTCCTCTGCTCCTAGACTCTCCCACAATAGGAAACATCCTCTCCACATCCACTCTATCTGTGTCCTCTGGTCCTAGACTCCCCCACTATAGGGAACATCCTCTCCACATCCACTCTATCTGTGTCCTCTGGTCCTAGACTTCCCCACTATAGGAAACATCCTCTCCACATCCACTCTATCGGTGTCCTCTGGTCCTAGACTCCCCCACTATAGGAAACATCCTCTCCACATCCACTCCGTCTGTGTCCTCTGCTCCTAGACTCTCCCACAATAGGAAACATCCTCTCCACATCCACTCTATCTGTGTCCTCTGGTCCTAGACTCCCCCACTATAGGAAACATCCTCTCCACATCCACTCCGTCTGTGTCCTCTGGTCCTGCACTATAGGAAACATCCTCTACACATCCACTCTATCTGTGTCCTCTGGTCCTAGACTCCCCCACTATAGGAAACATCCTCTCCACATACACTCCGTCTGTGTCCTCTGCTCCTAGACTCTCCCACAATAGGAAACATCCTCTCCACATCCACTCTATCTGTGTCCTCTGGTCCTAGACTCCCCCACTATAGGAAACATCCTCTCCACATCCACTCCGTCTGTGTCCTCTGCTCCTAGACTCTCCCACAATAGGAAACATCCTCACCACATCAACTCCGTCTGTGTCCTCTGCTCCTAGACTCCACCACTATAGGAACCATCCTCTCCACATCCACTCTGTCTTTGTCCTCTGGTCCTAGACTCCCCCACTACAGGAAACACCCTCTCCAGATCCACTCCATCTGTGTCCTCTGGTCCTGGACTCCCCCACTATAGGAAGCATCCTCTCCACATCCACTCTATCTGTGTCCTCTGGTCCTAGACTCCCCCACTATAGGAAACATCCTCTCCACATCCACTCTATCTGTGTCCTCTGATCCTAGACTCCCCCACTATAGGAAACATCTTCTCCACATCCATTCTATCTGTGTCCTCTGGTCCTAGACTCCCCCACTATAGGGAACATCCTCTCCACATCCATTCTATCAGTGTCCTCTGGTCCTAGACTCCCCCACTATTGGAAACATCCTCTCCACATCCACTCCGTCTGTGTCCTCTGCTCCTAGACTCTCCCACAATAGGAAACATCCTCTCCACATCCACTCTATCTGTGTCCTCTGGTCCTAGACTCTCCCACTATAGGAAACATCCTCTCCACATCCACTCCGTCTGTGTCCTCTGCTCCTAGACTCTCCCACAATAGGAAACATCCTCTCCACATCCACTCCGTCTGTGTCCTCTGCTCCTAGACTCCCCCACTACAGGAACCATCCTCTCCACATCCACTCTACCTGTGTCCACTGGTCCTAGACTCCCCCACTACAGGAAACACCCTCTCCAGATCCACTCCATCTGTGTCCTCTGGTCCTGGACTCCCCCACTATAGGAAACATCCTCTCCACATCCACTCTATCTGTGTCCTCTGGTCCTAGACTCCCCCACTATAGGAATCATCCTCTCCACATGCACTCGATCTGTGTCCTCTGGTCCCAGACTCCCCCACGATGGGAAACATCCTCTCCACATCCACTCTATCTGTATCCTCTGGTCCTAGACTCCCCCACTATAGGAAACATCCTCTCCACATCCACTCTATCTGTGTCCTCTGATCCTAGACTCCCCCACTATAGGAAACATCCTCTCCACATCCAGTCTATCTGTGACCTCTGGTCCTAGACTCCCCCCACTAGCGGAAACATCCTCTCCACATCCACTCTATCTGTGTCCTCTGGTCCTAGACTCCCCCACTATAGGAAACATCCTCTCCACATCCACTCTATCTGTGACCTCTGGACCTAGACTCCCCCCACTAGCGGAAACATCCTCTCCACATCCACTCTATCTGTGTCCTCTGGTCCTAGACTCCCCCACTATAGGAAACATCCTCTCCTCATCCACTCTATCTGTGCCCTCTTGTCCTAGACTGCCCCACAATAGGAAACATCCTCTCCACATCCACTCCGTCTGTGTCCTCTGGTCCTAGACTCCCCCACTATAGGGAACATCCTCTCCACATCCATTCTATCTGTGTCCTCTGGTCCTAGACTCCCCCACTATAGGAAACATCCTCTCCACATCCACTCCGTCTGTGTCCTCTGCTCCTAGAATCTCCCACAATAGGAAACATCCTCTCCACATCCACTCTATCTGTGTCCTCTGGTCCTAGACTCTCCCACTATAGGAAACATCCTCTCCACATCCACTCCGTCTGTGTCCTCTGCTCCTAGACTCTCCCACAATAGGAAACATCCTCTCCACATCCACTCCGTCTGTGTCCTCTGCTCCTAGACTCCCCCACTACAGGAACCATCCTCTCCACATCCACTCTACCTGTGTCCACTGGTCCTAGACTCCCCCACTACAGGAAACACCCTCTCCAGATCCACTCCATCTGTGTCCTCTGGTCCTGGACTCCCCCACTATAGGAAACATCCTCTCCACATCCACTCTATCTGTGTCCTCTGGTCCTAGACTCCCCCACTATAGGAATCATCCTCTCCACATGCACTCGATCTGTGTCCTCTGGTCCCAGACTCCCCCACGATGGGAAACATCCTCTCCACATCCACTCTATCTGTGTCCTCTGGTCCTAGACTCCCCCACTATAGGAAACATCCTCTCCACATCCACTCTATCTGTGACCTCTGGTCCTAGACTCCCCCCACTAGCGGAAACATCCTCTCCACATCCACTCTATCTGTGTCCTCTGGTCCTAGACTCCCCCACTATAGGGAACATCCTCTCCACATCCATTCTATCTGTGTCCTCTGGTCCTAGACTCCCCCACTATAGGAAACATCCTCTCCACATCCACTCCGTCTGTGTCCTCTGCTCCTAGACTCTCCCACAATAGGAAACATCCTCTCCACATCCACTCTATCTGTGTCCTCTGGTCCTAGACTCTCCCACTATAGGAAACATCCTCTCCACATCCACTCCGTCTGTGTCCTCTGCTCCTAGACTCTCCCACAATAGGAAACATCCTCTCCACATCCACTCCGTCTGTGTCCTCTGCTCCTAGACTCCCCCACTACAGGAACCATCCTCTCCACATCCACTCTACCTGTGTCCACTGGTCCTAGACTCCCCCACTACAGGAAACACCCTCTCCAGATCCACTCCATCTGTGTCCTCTGGTCCTGGACTACCCCACTATAGGAAACATCCTCTCCACATCCACTCTATCTGTGTCCTCTGGTCCTAGACTCCCCCACTATAGGAATCATCCTCTCCACATGCACTCGATCTGTGTCCTCTGGTCCCAGACTCCACCACGATGGGAAACATCCTCTCCACATCCACTCTATCTGTGTCCTCTGGTCCTAGACTCCCCCACTATAGGAAACATCCTCTCCACATCCACTCTATCTGTGACCTCTGGTCCTAGACTCCCCCCACTAGCGGAAACATCCTCTCCACATCCACTCTATCTGTGTCCTCTGGTCCTAGACTCCCCCACTATAGGAAACATCCTCTCCACATCCACGTTATCTGTGTCCTCTGGTCCTAGACTCCCGCACTATAGGAAACATCCTCTCCACATCCACTCTATCCGTGACCTCTGGTCCTAGACTCCCCCCACTAGCGGAAACATCCTCTCCACATCCACTCTATCTGTGTCCTCTGGTCCTAGACTCCCCCACTATAGGAAACATCCTCTCCACATCCACTCTATCTGTGACCTCTGGTCCTAGACTCCCCCCACTAGCGGAAACATCCTCTCCACATCCACTCTATCTGTGCCCTCTTGTCCTAGACTGCCCCACAATAGGAAACATCCTCTCCACATCCACTCCGTCTGTGTCCTCTGGTCCTAGACTCCCCCACTATAGGAAACATCCTCTCCACATCCACTCCGTCTGTGTTCTCTGGTCCTAGACTCCCCCACAATAGGAAACACCCTCTCCACATCCACTCCGTCTGTGTCCTCTGGTCCTAGACTCCCCCACTATAGGAAACATCCTCTCCACATCCATTCTGTCTGTGTCCTCTGGTGCTAGACTCCCCCAATATAGGAAACATCCTCTCCACATCCACTCTATCTTTCCCCTCTGGTCCTAGACTCCCCCACTATAGGAAACATCCTCTCCACATCCATTCTATCTGTGTCCTCTGGTCCTAGATCCCCCACTATCGGAAACATCCTCTCCACATCCACTCTATCTGTGTGCTCTGGTCCTAGACCCCCACTATAGGAAACATCCTCTCCACATCCACTCTATCTGTGCCCTCTGGTCCTAGACTCCCCCTATAGGAAACATCCTCTCCACATCCACTCCGTCCGTGTCCTCTGGTCCTGGACTCCTGCACTATAGGAAACATGCTCTCCACATCCACTCTATCTGTGTCCTCTGGTGCTAGACTCCCCCATTATAGGAAACATCCTCTCCACATCCAGTCTATATGTGTCCTCAGGTCCTAGACTCCCCCTCTATAGGAAACATCCTCTCCACATCCACTTCGTCTGTGTCCTCTGGTCCTAGACTCCCCCACTACAGGAAACACCCTCTCCACATCCACTCTATCTGTGTCCTCTGGTCCTAGACTCCTCCACTATAGGAAACATCCTCTCCACATCCACTCTGTATGTGTCCTCTGGTCCTAGACTCCCCCAATATAGGAAACATCCTCTTCACATCCACTCTATCTGTGCCATCTGGCACTAGACTCCCCCACTATAGGAAACTTACTCTCCACATCCACTCTATCTGTGTCCTCTAGTCCTAGACTCCCCCACTATAGGAAACATCCTCTTCACATCCACTCTATTTGTGTCCTCTGGTCCTAGACTCCCCCACTATAGGAAACATCCTCTCCACATCCACTCTATCTGTGTTCTCTGGTCCTAGACTCCATCACTATAGGAAACATCCTCTCCACATCCACTCGGTCTGTGTCCTCTGGTCATAGACTCCACCACTATAGGAAACATCCTCTCCACATCCACTCCGTCCGTGTCCTCTGCTCCTAGACTCTCCCACAATAGGAAACATCCTCTCCACATCCACTCCGTCTGTGTCCATTGCTCCTAGACTCTCCCACAATAGGAAACATCCTCTCCACATCCGCTCTGTCTTTGTCCTCCGGTCCTAGACTCCCCCACGTCAGGAAACATCCTCTCCACATCCACTCTATCTGCGTCCTCTGGTCCTAGACTCCCCCACTATAGGAAACATCCTCTCCACATCCACTCTATCTGTGTCCTCTGATCCTAGACTCCCCCACTATAGGAAACATCCTCTCCACATCCACTCTATCTGTGTCCTCTGGTCCTAGACTCCCCCACTATAGGAAACATCCTCTCCGCATCCACTCTATCTGTGTCCTCTGGTCCTAGACTCACCCACTATAGGAACAATCCTCTCCACATCCACTCTATCTGTGTCCTCCGGTCCTAGACTCCCCCACTATAGGAAACATCCTCTCCACATCCACTCTATCTGTGTCCTCTGGTCCTAGACTCCCCCACTACAGGAAACACCCTCTCCACATCCACTCTATCTGTGTCCTCTGGTCCTAGACTCCTCCACTATAGGAAACATCCTCTCCACATCCACTCTGTATGTGTCCTCCTGTCCTAGACTCCCCCAATATAGGAAACATCCTCTCCACATCCACTCTATCTGTGCCATCTGGTCCTAGACTCACCCACTATAGGAAACATAATCTCCACATCCATTCTATCTGTGTCCTCTGGTCCTAGACTCCCCTACTATAGGGAACATCCTCTCCACATCCACTCTATCTGTGTCCTCTGGTCCTAGACTCCCCCACTCTAGGAAACATCCTCTCCACATCCACTCCGTCTGTGTCCTCTGCTCCTAGACTCTCCCACAATAGGAAACATCCTCTCCACATCCACTCTATCTGTGTCCTCTGGTCCTAGACTCCCCCACTATAGGGAACATCCTCTCCACATCCACTCTATCTGTGTCCTCTGGTCCTAGACTTCCCCACTATAGGAAACATCCTCTCCACATCCACTCTATCTGTGTCCTCTGGTCCTAGACTCCCCCACTATAGGAAACATCCTCTCCACATCCACTCCGTTTGTATCCTCTGCTCCTAGACTCTCCCACAATAGGAAACATCCTCTCCACATCCACTCTATCTGTGTCCTCTGGTCCTAGACTCCCCCACTATAGGAAACATCCTCACCACATCCACTCCGTCTGTGTCCTCTGGTCCTGGACTCCTGCACTATAGGAAACATCCTCTCCACATCCACTCTATCTGTGTCCTCTGGTCCTAGACTCCCCCACTATAGGAAACATCCTCTCCACATCCACTCTATCTGTGTCCTCTGATCCTAGACTCCCCCACTATAGGAAACATCCTCTCCACATCCACTCTATCTGTGACCTCTGGTCCTAGACTCCCCCCACTAGCGGAAACATCCTCTCCACATCCACTCTATCTGTGTCCTCTGATCCTAGACTCCCCCACTATAGGAAACATCCTTTCCACATCCACTCTATCTGTGACCTCTGGTCCTAGACTCCCCCCACTAGCGGAAACATCCTCTCCACATCCACTCTATCTGTGTCCCCTGGTCCTAGACTCCCCCACTATAGGAAACATCCTGTCCACATCCACTCTATCTGTGTCCTCTGGTCCTAGACTCCCCCACTATAGGAAACATCCTCTCCACATCCACTCTATCTGTGTCCTCTGGTCCTAGACTCCCCCACTATAGGAAACATCCTCTCCACATCCACTCTATCTGTGACCTCTCGTCCTAGACTCCCCCCACTAGCGGAAACATCCTCTCCACATCCACTCTATCTGTGTCCTCTGGTCCTAGACTCCCCCACTATAGGAAACATCCTCTCCACATCCACTCTATCTGTGACCTCTGGTCCTAGGCTCCCCCCACTAGCGGAAACATCCTCTCCACATCCACTCTATCTGTGTCCTCTGGTCCTAGACTCCCCCACTATAGGAAACATCCTCTCCACATCCACTCTATCTGTTCCCTCTTGTCCTTGACTGCCCCACAATAGGAAACATCCTCTCCACATCCACTCCATCTGTGTCCTCTGGTCCTAGACTCCCCCACTATAGGAAACATCCTCTCCACATCCACTCCGTCTGTGTCCTCTGGTCCTAGACTCCCCCACTATAGGAAAAATCCTCTCCACATCCACTCCGTCTGTGTCCTCTGGTCCTAGACTCCCCCACAATAGGAAACATCCTCTCCACATCCACTCCGTCTGTGTCCTCTGGTCCTAGACTCCCCCACTATAGGAAACATCCTCTCCACATCCACTCCGTCTGTGTCCTCTGGTCCTAGACTCCCCCACTATAGGAAACATCCTCTCCACATCCACTCTATCTGTGTTCTCTGGTCCTAGACTCCATCACTATAGGAAACATCCTCTCCACATCCACTCCGTTTGTGTCCTCTGGTCCTGGACTACCCCACTATAGGAAACATCGTCTCCACATCCACTCCGTCTGTGTCCTTTGGTCCTGGACTCCCGCACTATAGGAAACATCCTCTCCACATCCACTCGGTCTGTGTCCTCTGGTCATAGACTCCACCACTATAGGAAACATCCTCTCCACATCCACTCCGTCCGTGTCCTCTGGTCCTAGTCTCCCCCACTATAGGAAACATCCGCTCCACATCCACTCCGTCTGTGTCCTCTGCTCCTAGACTCTCCCACAATAGGAAACATCCTCTCCACATCCACTCTATCTGTGACCTCTGGTCCTAGACTCCCCCCACTAGCGGGAACATCCTCTCCACATCCACTCTATCTGTGTCCCCTGGTCCTAGACTCCCCCACTATAGGAAACATCCTCTCCACATCCACTCTATCTGTGTCCTCTGGTCCTAGACTCCCCCACTATAGGAAACATCCTCTCCACATCCACTCTATCTGTGTCCTCTGGTCCTAGACTCCCCCACTATAGGAAACATCCTCTCCACATCCACTCTATCTGTGTCCTCTGATCCTAGACTCCCCCACTATAGGAAACATCCTCTCCACATCCACTCTATCTGTGTCCTCTGGTCCTAGACTCCCCCCACTAGCAGAAACATCCTCTCCACATCCACTCTATCTGTGTCCTCTGGTCCTAGACTCCCCCACTATAGGAAACATCCTCTCCACATCCACTCTATCTGTGACCTCTGGTCCTAGGCTCCCCCCACTAGCGGAAACATCCTCTCCACATCCACTCTATCTGTGTCCTCTGGTCCTAGACTCCCCCACTATAGGAAACATCCTCTCCACATCCACTCTATCTGTTCCCTCTTGTCCTAGACTGCCCCACAATAGGAAACATCCTCTCCACATCCACTCCATCTGTGTCCTCTGGTCCTAGACTCCCCCACTATAGGAAACATCCTCTCCACATCCACTCCGTCTGTGTCCTCTGGTCCTAGACACCCCCACTATAGGAAACATCCTCTCCACATCCACTCTATCTGTGTCCTCTGGTCCTAGACTCCCCCACTATAGGAAACATCCTCTCCACATCCACTCCGTCTGTGTCCTCTGGTCCTAGACTTCCTCACTATAGTAAGCAGTCTCTCCACATCCACTCTACCTGTGTCATCTGGTCCTAGACTCCCACACTATAGGAAACACCCTCTCCACATCCACTCTATCAGTGTCCTCTCGTCGTAGACTCCCCCACTATAGGAAACAGTCATAGTCAGTGGAATTTGTTGCCACAGCTGTTGTGGCCCAGTCATTAGTTGCATTTAAACTGGTTCTTGATGAGTGGACGTGTCAATGCTTACGGGGAGAAGGCATGAGAAAGCGGTTGAGAGGGGAAGAAATCAGCCATGACAGAATGGTCGAGCCAGACTCAATGTGTGGAGAGGTTTAATTCTGAGGTCACACCCCTGCCCCCACCTCCCCATCCCACCCCCCTAAAACCTTCCTGAGTGTTTTAATCAGTCAGTCCCACTATCAGGCAACTGAATCTTTGTACCAGTTATTTTCCATTATCTCTATAATAAGGATTTTTTTGCAACACACAGACTACTGCAGATTTTAGAATTCATAAACGTTTTTTCTTCTTAGATCTTATCTTCACACTTTTTGAGAGTCTGGTTAAAATGTTTATTTAGTGGGGTAGAGTTGCAGGAAAGCAGCATCCATCATCGAGGACCTCCACTACCCAGGCCACGCTCTCTTCTCACTGCCTCCATCAGGAAGGAGGTACAGGAGCATCAGGTCCCACACCACCAGGTTCAGGAACAGTTATTACCCCCACATCCATCAGGAAGGAGGTACAGGAGCCTCAGGACCCACACCACCAGGGTCAGGAACAGTTATTACTCCCTCAACCATCAGGAAGGAGATGCAGGAGCATCAGTTCCCACACCACCAGGTTCAGGAACAGTTACTACCCCCTCAACCATCAGTAAGGTGGTACGGGAGCCTCAGATCCCACACCACCAGTTTCAGGAACAGTTACTAACCCCTCAACCATCCGGAAGGAGGTACAGGAGTCTCAGGTCCCACACCACCAGGTTCAGGAACAGTTATTACCCCTCAACCATCAGGAAGGAGGTGCAGGAGCCTCAGGACCCACACCACCAGGTTCAGGAACAGTTATTACCCCACAACCATCAGGAAGGAGGTACAGGAGCCTCAGGACCCCCACCACCAGGTTCAGGAACAGTTACTAACCCCTCAACCATCAGGAAGGAGGTACAGGAGTCTCAGGTCACACAACACCAGGTTCAGGAACAGTTATTACCCCCTCAATCATCTGGAAGGAGGTACAGGAGCCTCAGGTCCCACACCACCAGGTTCAGGGACAGTTATTACCCCTCAACCATCAGGAAGGAGGCATAGGAGTCTCAGGTCCCACACTGCCAGGTTCAGGAACAGTTGTTACCCCTGAACCATCAGGAAGGATGTACAGCAGCCTCAGGTCCCACACCACCAGGTTCAGGAACAGTTATTACCCCTCAACTATCAGGAAGGAGGTACGGGAGCCTCAGGACCCAGACCACCAGGTTCAGGAACAGTTATTACCCCTCAGCCATCAGGAAGGAGGTACAGGAGCCTCAGGACCCACACCACCAGGTTCAGGGACAGTTATTATCCCCTCAGTCATCAGGAAGGAGGTACAGGAGCCTCAGGTCCCACACCACCAGGTTCAGGAACAGTTATTACCCCTCAACCATCAGGAAGGAGGTACAGGCGTCTCAGGACCCACACCACCAGGTTCAGGAACAGTTATTACCCCCTCAACCATGAAGGAGGTGCAGGAGTCTCAGGTCCCACACCACCAGGTTCAGGAACAGTTATTACCCCATCAATCATCAGGAAGGAGGTACAGGAGCCTCAGGTCCCACACCACCAGGTTCAGGGACAGTTATTACCCCTCAACCATCAGGAAGGAGGTGCAGGAGCCTCAGGACCCACACCACCAGGTTCAGGAACAGTTATTACCCCACAACCATCAGGAAGGAGGTACAGGAGCCTCAGGACCCCCACCACCAGGTTCAGGAACAGTTACTAACCCCTCAACCATCAGGAAGGAGGTACAGGAGTCTCAGGTCACACAACACCAGGTTCAGGAACAGTTATTACCCCCTCAATCATCTGGAAGGAGGTACAGGAGCCTCAGGTCCCACACCACCAGGTTCAGGGACAGTTATTACCCCTCAACCATCAGGAAGGAGGCATAGGAGTCTCAGGTCCCACACTGCCAGGTTCAGGAACAGTTGTTACCCCTGAACCATCAGGAAGGATGTACAGCAGCCTCAGGTCCCACACCACCAGGTTCAGGAACAGTTATTACCCCTCAACTATCAGGAAGGAGGTACGGGAGCCTCAGGACCCAGACCACCAGGTTCAGGAACAGTTATTACCCCTCAGCCATCAGGAAGGAGGTACAGGAGCCTCAGGACCCACACCACCAGGTTCAGGGACAGTTATTATCCCCTCAGTCATCAGGAAGGAGGTACAGGAGCCTCAGGTCCCACACCACCAGGTTCAGGAACAGTTATTACCCCTCAACCATCAGGAAGGAGGTACAGGCGTCTCAGGACCCACACCACCAGGTTCAGGAACAGTTATTACCCCCTCAACCATGAAGGAGGTGCAGGAGTCTCAGGTCCCACACCACCAGGTTCAGGAACAGTTATTACCCCATCAATCATCAGGAAGGAGGTACAGGAGCCTCAGGTCCCACACCACCAGGTTCAGGGACAGTTATTACCCCTCAACCATCAGGAAGGAGGTGCAGGAGCCTCAGGACCCACACCACCAGGTTCAGGAACAGTTATTACCCCACAACCATCAGGAAGGAGGTACAGGAGCCTCAGGACCCCCACCACCAGGTTCAGGAACAGTTACTAACCCCTCAACCATCAGGAAGGAGGTACAGGAGTCTCAGGTCACACAACACCAGGTTCAGGAACAGTTATTACCCCCTCAATCATCTGGAAGGAGGTACAGGAGCCTCAGGTCCCACACCACCAGGTTCAGGGACAGTTATTACCCCTCAACCATCAGGAAGGAGGCATAGGAGTCTCAGGTCCCACACTGCCAGGTTCAGGAACAGTTGTTACCCCTGAACCATCAGGAAGGATGTACAGCAGCCTCAGGTCCCACACCACCAGGTTCAGGAACAGTTATTACCCCTCAACTATCAGGAAGGAGGTACGGGAGCCTCAGGACCCAGACCACCAGGTTCAGGAACAGTTATTACCCCTCAACCATCAGGAAGGAGGTACAGGAGCCTCAGGACCCACACCACCAGGTTCAGGGACAGTTATTATCCCCTCAGTCATCAGGAAGGAGGTACAGGAGCCTCAGGTCCCACACCACCAGGTTCAGGAACAGTTATTACCCCTCAACCATCAGGAAGGAGGTACAGGCGTCTCAGGACCCACACCACCAGGTTCAGGAACAGTTATTACCCCCTCAACCATGAAGGAGGTGCAGGAGTCTCAGGTCCCACACCACCAGGTTCAGGAACAGTTATTACCCCATCAATCATCAGGAAGGAGGTACAGGAGCCTCAGGTCCCACACCACCAGGTTCAGGGACAGTTATTACCCCTCAACCATCAGGAAGGAGGTACAGGAGCCTCAGGACCCACACCACCAGGTTCAGGGACAGTTATTACCCCTGAACCATCAGGAAGGAGGCATAGGAGTCTCAGGTCCCACACCGCCAGGTTCAGGAACAGTTATTACCCCTCAACCATCAGGAAGGAGGTACAGGAGCCTCAGCACCCACACCACCAGGTTCAGGAACAGTTATTACCCCTCATCTATCAGGAAGGAGGTACGGGAGCCTCAGGTCCCACACCACCAGGTTCAGGAACAGTTGTTACCCCTCAACCATCAGGAAGGAGGTACAGCAACCTTAGGTCCCACACCACCAGGTTCAGGAACAGGTATTACCCCTCAACCATCAGGAAGGAGGTACAGGAGCCTCAGGACCCACACCACCAGGTTCAGGAACAGTTATTACCCCTCAACCATCAGGAAGGAGGTACAGGAGCCTCAGGACCCACACCACCAGGTTCAGGGACAGTTATTATCCCCTCAGTCATCAGGAAGGAGGTACAGGAGCCTCAGGTCGCACACCACCAGGTTCAGGGACAGTTATTATCGTCTCAGCCATCAGGAAGGAGGTACAGGAGCCTCTGGACTCACACCACCAGGTTCAGGAACAGTTATTACCCCTCAACCATCAGGAAGGAGGTACCGGAGTCTCAGGACCCACACCACCAGGTTCAGGAACAGTTATTACCCCTCAACCATCAGGAAGGAGGTACAGGAGTCTCAGGACCCACACCACCAGGTTCAGGGACAGTTGTTACCCCTCAACCATCAGGAAGGAGGTACAGGAGCCTCAGGACCCACACCACCAGGTTCAGGGACAGTTAATATCCCCTCAGTTATCAAGAAGGAGGTGCAGGAGCCTCAGGTCCCACACCACCAGGTTCAGGTGCAGTGATTACCCGTCAACCATCAGGAAGGAGGTACAGGAGCCTCAGGACCCACACCTCCAGGTTCAGGAACAGTTAATACCCCCTCAACCATCAGGAAGGAGTTACAGGAGCCTCAGGACCCACATCACCTGGTTCAGGAACAGTTATCACCCCTCAACCATCAGGAAGGAGTAACAGGAGCCTCAGGACCCACATCACCTGGTTCAGGAACAGTTATCACCCCTCAACCATCAGGAAGGAGTTACAGGAGCCTCAGGACCCACACCACCAGGTTCAGGAACAGTTATTACCCCTCAACTATCAGGAAGGAGGTACGGGAGCCTCAGGACCCAGACCACCAGGTTCAGGAACAGTTATTACCCCTCAACCATCAGGAAGGAGGTACAGGAGCCTCAGGACCCACACCACCAGGTTCAGGGACAGTTATTATCCCCTCAGTCATCAGGAAGGAGGTACAGGAGCCTCAGGTCCCACACCACCAGGTTCAGGAACAGTTATTACCCCTCAACCATCAGGAAGGAGGTACAGGCGTCTCAGGACCCACACCACCAGGTTCAGGAACAGTTATTACCCCCTCAACCATGAAGGAGGTGCAGGAGTCTCAGGTCCCACACCACCAGGTTCAGGAACAGTTATTACCCCATCAATCATCAGGAAGGAGGTACAGGAGCCTCAGGTCCCACACCACCAGGTTCAGGGACAGTTATTACCCCTCAACCATCAGGAAGGAGGTACAGGAGCCTCAGGACCCACACCACCAGGTTCAGGGACAGTTATTACCCCTGAACCATCAGGAAGGAGGCATAGGAGTCTCAGGTCCCACACCGCCAGGTTCAGGAACAGTTATTACCCCTCAACCATCAGGAAGGAGGTACAGGAGCCTCAGCACCCACACCACCAGGTTCAGGAACAGTTATTACCCCTCATCTATCAGGAAGGAGGTACGGGAGCCTCAGGTCCCACACCACCAGGTTCAGGAACAGTTGTTACCCCTCAACCATCAGGAAGGAGGTACAGCAACCTTAGGTCCCACACCACCAGGTTCAGGAACAGGTATTACCCCTCAACCATCAGGAAGGAGGTACAGGAGCCTCAGGACCCACACCACCAGGTTCAGGAACAGTTATTACCCCTCAACCATCAGGAAGGAGGTACAGGAGCCTCAGGACCCACACCACCAGGTTCAGGGACAGTTATTATCCCCTCAGTCATCAGGAAGGAGGTACAGGAGCCTCAGGTCGCACACCACCAGGTTCAGGGACAGTTATTATCGTCTCAGCCATCAGGAAGGAGGTACAGGAGCCTCTGGACTCACACCACCAGGTTCAGGAACAGTTATTACCCCTCAACCATCAGGAAGGAGGTACCGGAGTCTCAGGACCCACACCACCAGGTTCAGGAACAGTTATTACCCCTCAACCATCAGGAAGGAGGTACAGGAGTCTCAGGACCCACACCACCAGGTTCAGGGACAGTTGTTACCCCTCAACCATCAGGAAGGAGGTACAGGAGCCTCAGGACCCACACCACCAGGTTCAGGGACAGTTAATATCCCCTCAGTTATCAAGAAGGAGGTGCAGGAGCCTCAGGTCCCACACCACCAGGTTCAGGTGCAGTGATTACCCGTCAACCATCAGGAAGGAGGTACAGGAGCCTCAGGACCCACACCTCCAGGTTCAGGAACAGTTAATACCCCCTCAACCATCAGGAAGGAGTTACAGGAGCCTCAGGACCCACATCACCTGGTTCAGGAACAGTTATCACCCCTCAACCATCAGGAAGGAGTAACAGGAGCCTCAGGACCCACATCACCTGGTTCAGGAACAGTTATCACCCCTCAACCATCAGGAAGGAGTTACAGGAGCCTCAGGACCCACATCACCTGGTTCAGGAACAGTTATCACCCCTCAACCATCAGTCTCTTGTACAAAAGGGATAACTACATTGAGATGTTCCCACAATCAATGATCCCACTTTTAAGGACTGTTTATCTCATGTTCTCAACATTTATTGTTATTTATTGATATTTTCCTTGGCACAGTTTGTTGTTTCCTGTTCTTTCACTGATCCTGGCTGAGGAGAATAAATCTATGTGGCGACGACATGTACCTTGATAATACAATTCACTTTGAACTTCCAACATTTCGGGTAAATGGCAGGATTCCTAGCAGTGCGCAGGAACAGAAGGTCCTTGGGGTTCATGTCTACAGATCCCTTCATAGCTGTTCCGCAAGTTGATAAGAGGATGTATGGTGTGTAGATCTGAATAGTCAAGGCGCGGGGGGTGGGGGGGGCGGTGTGGTGTAATTGAGTTCAGAAATGGCGAGGTAAAGTTGCTGCTCTATACAACCCGGTTTAGACCACACTCTGTTTGCCTCATTCGAGGATATAGATTTTTTAGAGTGGATGCAGAGATCGACTAGGATGCTGCCGGTATTAGAGAGGGTGCAGAGGAGATTCAACAGGATGCTGCCTGTATTAGAGAGGGTGCAGAGCAGATTCACCAGGATGCTGCCTGGATTAGAGAGGGTGCAGAGGAGATTCACCAGGATGCTGCCTGGATTAGAGAGGGTGCAGAGGAGATTCACCAGGACTCTGCCTGGATTAGAGAGGGTGCAGAGGAGATTCACCAGGATGCTGCCTGGATTAGAGAGGGTGCAGAGGAGATTCACCAGGATGCTGTCTGGATTAGAGAGGGTGCAGAGGAGATTCACCAGGATGCTGCCTGGATTAGAGAGGGTGCAAAGGAGATTCACCAGGGTGCTGCCTGGATTAGAGAGGGTGCAGAGGAGATTCACCAGGATGCTGCCTGGATTAGAGGGGGTGCAGAGGAGATTCACCAGGATGCTGCCTGGATTAGAGAGGGTGCGGAGGAGATTCACCAGGATGATGCCTGGATTAGAGAGGGTGCAGAGGAGATTCACCAGGATTCTGCCTGGATTAGAGAGGGTGCAGAGGAGATTCACCAGGATGCTGCCTGGATTAGAGAGGGTGCGGAGGAGATTCACCAGGATGCTGCCTGGGTTAGAGAGGGTGCAGAGGTGATTCACCAGGATGCTGCCTGGATTAGAGAGGGTGCGGAGGAGATTCACCAGGATGCTGCCTGGATTAGAGCGGGTGCGAGGAGATTCACCAGGATGCTGCCTGGATTAGAGAGGGTGCAGAGGAGATTCACCAGGATGCTGCCTGGATTAGAGAGGGTGCAAAGGAGATTCACCAGGGTGCTGCCTGGATTAGAGAGGGTGCAGAGGAGATTCACCAGGATGCTGCCTGGATTAGAGGGGGTGCAGAGGAGATTCACCAGGATGCTGCCTGGATTAGAGAGGGTGCGGAGGAGATTCACCAGGATGATGCCTGGATTAGAGAGGGTGCAGAGGAGATTCACCAGGATTCTGCCTGGATTAGAGAGGGTGCAGAGGAGATTCACCAGGATGCTGCCTGGATTAGAGAGGGTGCGGAGGAGATTCACCAGGATGCTGCCTGGGTTAGAGAGGGTGCAGAGGTGATTCACCAGGATGCTGCCTGGATTAGAGAGGGTGCGGAGGAGATTCACCAGGATGCTGCCTGGATTAGAGCGGGTGCGAGGAGATTCACCAGGATGCTGCCTGGATTAGAGAGGGTGCAGAGGAGATTCACCAGGACGCTGCCTGGATTAGAGAGGGTGTTGAGGAGATTCACCAGGACGCTGCCTGGATTAGATAGGGTGCAGAGGAGATTCACCAGGACGCTGCCTGGATTGGAGAGGGCGCAGAGGAGATTCACCAGGATACTGCCTGTATTAGAGGGGGTGCAGAGGAGATTCACCAGGATGCTGCCTGGATTAGAGAGGGCGCAGAGGAGATTCACCAGAATGCTGTCTGGATTAGAGAGGGCACAGAGGAGATTCACCAGGATGCTGCCTGGATTAGAGAGGGTGCAGAGGAGATTCAGCAGGCTGCTGCCTGGATTAGAGAGGGTGCAGAGGAGATTCACCAGGATGCTGCCCGGATTAGAGAGGGTGCAGAGGAGATTCACCAGTGTGTTGCCTGGATCAGAGAGGGTGCAGAGGAGATTCAGCAGGCTGCTGCCTGGATTAGAGAGGGTGCAGAAGAGATTCACCAGGATGCTGCCTGGATTAGAGAGGGTGCAGAGGAGATTCACCAGGATGCTGCCTGGATTAGAGAGGGTACAGAGGAGATTCACCAGGATGCTGCCTGGATTAGAGAGTGTGCGGAGGAGATTCATCGGGATGCTGCCTGAATTAGAGAGGGTGCAGAGGAGATTCACCAGGATGCTGCCTGGATTAGAAGGGGCGCAGAGGAGATTCACCAGGATGCTGCCTGGTTTAAAGAGGGCGCAGAGGAGATTCACCAGGATGCTGCATGGATTAGAGAGGGTGCAGAGGAGATTCACCAGGATGCTGCCTGGATTAGACAGGGTGCAGAGGAGATTCACCAGGATGCTGCCTGGATTAGACAGGGTGCAGAGGAGATTCACCAGGATGCTGCCAGGATTAGGGAGGGTGCAGTGGAGATTCACCAGGATGCTACCTGGATTAGAGAGGGTGCAGAGGAGATTCACCAGGATGCTGCCTGGATTAGAGAGGGTGCAGTGGAGATTCACCAGGATGCTGCCTGGATCAGAGAGGGTGCAGAGGAGATTCACCAGGATGCTGCCTGGATTAGAGGGGGTGCAGAGGTGATTCACCAGGATGCTGCCTGGATTAGAGGGGGCGCAGAGGAGATTCACCAGGATGCTGCCTGGATTAGAGAGGGTGCGGAGGAGATTCACCAGGACGCTGCCTGGATTAGAGAGGGTGCAGAGGAGATTCACCAGGATGCTGCCTGGATTGGAGAGGGTGCAGAGGAGATTCACCAGGACGCTGCCTGGATTAGAGAGGGTGCAGAGGAGATTCACCAGGACGCTGCCTGGATTAGAGAGGGTGCAGAGGAGATTCACCAGGATGCTGCCTGGATTAGAGAGGGTGCAGAGGAGATTCACCAGGACGCTGCCTGGATTAGAGAGGGTGCAGAGGGGATTCACCTGGACACTGCCTGGATTAGAGAGGGTGCAGAGGAGATTCACCAGGACTCTGCCTGTATTAGAGAGGGTGTTGAGGAGATTCACCAGGACGCTGCCTGGATTAGAGAGGGTGCAGAGGTGATTCACCAGGATGCTGCCTGGATTAGAGAGGGAGCAGAGGAGATTCACCAGGATGCTGCCTGGATTAGAGAGGGCACAGAGGAGATTCACCAGGACGCTGCCTGGATTGAAGAGGGCGCAGAGGAGATTCACCAGGACGCTGCCTGGATTAGAGAGGATGTAGAGGAGATTCACCAGGACGCTGCCTGGATTGGAGAGGGCGCAGAGGAGATTCACCAGGATACTGCCTGTATTAGAGAGGGTGCAGAGGAGATTCACCAGGATTCTGTCTGGATTAGAGAGGGTGCAGAGGTGATTCACCAGGATGCTGCCTGGATTAGAGGGGGCGCAGAGGAGATTCACCAGGATGCTGCCTGGATTAGAGAGGGCGCAGAGGATATTCACCAGGATGCTGCATGGATTAGTGAGGGTGCAGAGGAGATTCACCAGGACTCTGCCTGGATTAGGGTGCAGAGGAGATTCACCAGGATGCTGCCTGGATTAGAGAGGGCGCAGAGGAGATTCACCAGGATGCTGCCTGGATTAGAGAGGGAGCAGATGAGATTCACCAGGATGCTGTCTGGATTAGAGAGGGAGCAGAGGAGATTCACCAGGATGCTGCATGGATTAGAGAGGGTGCAGAGGAGATTCAAGAGGATGCTGTCTGGATTAGAGAGGGAGCAGAGGAGATTCTCCAGGATGCTGCCTGGATTAGAGAGGGCCCAGAGGAGATTCACCAGGACGCTGCCTGGATTGAAGAGGGCGCAGAGGAGATTCACCAGGACGCAGCCTGGATTAGAGAGGGTGCGGAGGAAATTTACCAGGATGCTGCCTGGATTAGAGAGGGTGTTGAGGAGATTCACCAGGACGCTGCCTGGATTAGAGAGGGTGCAGAGGAAATTTACCAGGATGCTGCCTGGATTAGAGAGGGTGCAGAGGAGATTCACCAGGACGCTGCCTGGATTAGATAGGGTGCGGAGGAGATTCTCCAGGATGCTGCCCGGATTAGAGAGGGTGCAGAGGAGATTCACCAGGATGCTGCCTGGATTAGAGAGGGAGCAGAGGAGATTCACCAGGACGCTGCCTGGATTAGAGAGGGTGCAGAGGAGATTCTCCAGGATGCTGCCCGGATTAGAGAGGGTGCAGAGGAGATTCACCAGGATGCTGCCTGGATTAGAGAGGGTGCAGAGGAGATTCTCCAGGATGCTGCCCGGATTAGAGAGGGTGCAGAGGAGATTCACCAGGGTGCTGCCTGGATTAGAGAGGGTGCAGAGGAGATTCACCAGAATGCTGCCTGGATTAGAGAGGGTGCAGAGGAGATTCACCAGAATGCTGCCTGAATTAGAGAGGGTGCAGAGGAGATTCAACAGGATGCTGCCTGGATTAGAGAGGGTGCAGAGGAGGTTCACCAGGATGCTGCCTGGATTAGAGAGGGTGCAGAGGAGATTCTCCAGTATGCTGCCTGGATTAGAGAGGGTGCAGAGGAGATTCACCAGGGTGCTGCCTGGATTAGAGAGGGTGCAGAGGAGATTCACCATGATGCTGCCTGGATTAGAGAGGGTGCAGAGGAGATTCTCCAGGATGCTGCCCGGATTAGAGAGGGTGCAGAGGAGATTCACCAGGGTGCTGCCTGGATTAGAGAGGGTGCAGAGGAGATTCACCAGGATGCTGCCTGGATTAGAGAGGGTGCAGAGGAGATTCACCAGGATGCTGTCTGGATTAGAGAGGGTGCAGAGGAGATTCAGCAGGATGCTGCCTGGATTAGAGAGGGTGCAGAGGACAGGTTGAGCAGGCTTTTATTGTTGGAGAGTTGCAGGATGAGAGATGTACAATATGATGAGAGGTATAGATCGAGTGGAGAGCCAGAGACTTTTTTTTCCCAGGACGGAAGTACTTAATACGACAGGGCATCTTTTGAATTGAATTGACTTTGTTACTTAATTCTATCACATGCTTGAGGAGTAAGAATCTTTATGTTATGTCTGTGTCTAAATGTGCAATGTGCAAATTATGGTGAATTGTGATAAATAGTATGTAGATATTATTAAGATACTACTGTAAATAGTAAGATATGCAACAGGACAGTCAATATATCATAGAAGTACAGTTGCGTCAGCGTGAATCAGTCAGTCTGATGGCCTGGTGGAAGAAGTTGTCCCAGAACCTGTTGGTCCTGGTTTTTATGCTGCGGTACCGTTTCCCGGATGGTAGCAGTTGGTACAGTTTGTGGTTGGGGTGACTCGGGTCCTCAATGATACTTTGGGCCCTTTTTACACACCTGTCTCTGTAAATGTCCTGAATACTGGGAAGCTCACAACTACAGATGCGCTGGGCCATCTGCACCACTCTTTGCAGAGTCCTGCGATTGAGGGAGGTACAGTCCCCGTACCAGGCAGTGATGCAGCCAGTCAGGATGCTCTCAATTCTGCCTCTGTAGAAAGTTCTTAGGATTTGGGGGCCCATACCAAACTTCCTCAGCCGTCTGAGGTGAAGGAGGTGCTGTTGTGCATTTTTCACCACACAGCTGGTACAGACCACGAGGTCCTCGGTGATGTGGATGCAGAGGAACTTGAAACATAGAAAATAGGTGCAGGAGTAGGCCCTTCGGCCCTTCGAGCCTGCACCGCAATTCAGTATGATCATGGTTGATTATCCAACTCAGGACCCTGTACCTGCTTTCTCTCCATACCCACTGATCCCTTTAGCCACAAGGGCCATATCTAACTCCCTCTTAAATGTAGCCAATGAACCGGCCTCAACTGTTTCCTGTGACAGAGAATTCCACAGATTCACCACTCTCTGTGTGAAGAAGTTTTTCCTCATCTCGGTCCTAAAGGGCTTCCCCTTTATCCTTAACCCCCCCCCCCCCCATTCTGGACTTCCCCAACATCGGAAACAATCCTCCTGCATCTAGCCTTAAAGCTGTTCACCCTCTGAACCCCAGATCCACTGATGTCATTTGGGGCTAGCCTGTCTCCATTCCTCCTGCAGTCCACGACCAGCTCCTTTGTGTCATGGAGTCAGACCGCTCAGCCCATCGTATCCACACTGGCCAGTGGGCACCCAGCCAGAGGGATGGCCCTCCCCCATGTCCTTGGTCTTGAGCTTGCCATGCTATACGGAGGGAAGTGTAGAGGGGCGTTGGAGGTAGGTGTTTTACTCTGAGAGTGGTGGAACACATTGCCTTTATAGATACACAGGGGAGACTTAAGAGACAGTTTGATGGGATAAACGGGAAGTGGAGGACGATGTGGGAGAGAAGGGTCTTGGACTAGCTGACATGGTCACGTTGGCCTATTTGGTGTCCCGGGGATAGCTGAGACCTGGCACAGGTTGGGGCCATCGGTGGGAGATTTCTGACGGGCCGAGTGGCCTCAACGTTTACCAGTACTGAGGTCTGATTCAGATCCACTCTGGACAGCGCCCCCTTCTTAGAGCCGGGAACCCGGGAGCTGACTGACGCACGCAGAACGCCGGAGGAATTCAGCAGGTCGGGCAGCGTCGATGGCGATGAATAAACAGTCGACGTTTCGGGCCCAGACCCTTCTTCAGGACTGGGAAGGAAAGGGGAATAAAAGGTGGGGGGGGGTGTGGGGAAGGAGGGGTTAGAGGATGTCAGGTTGGGTGGGGAGGGTGGGGGAGATGAAGTAAGAAGCTGGGAGATGATTGGAGGAAAAAGATGAGGGCTGAAGAAGGAATCTGATAGGAGAGGAAAGTGGACCGTGGGACGAAGAGAAGGAGGAGGGACACCAGGGGGAGGTGATAGGCGATGAGAAGAGGTAAGATGCCAGAGTGGGGGATAGGAGAAGAGGGGAGGAGGAGGGGGGAATCTTTTGCTTCAAGTTAAGAAAGCTTATGGGGTGTTATCTTTCATAAGTTGAGGGATTGAGTTTAAGGGACGTGATGTAATGATGCAGCTCTATAAAACTCTAGTTAGGCCACACTTGGAGTACTGTGTCCCGTTCTGGTCGCCTCACTATAGGAAGGATGTGGAAGCATTGGAAAGGGTACAGAGGAGATTTACCAGGATGCTGCCTGGTTTAGAGAGTATGCATTATGATCAGAGATTTAGGGAGCTCGGGCTTTACTCTCCAGAGAGAAGGAGGACGGGAGGAGACATGATAGAGGTGTACAAGATATTAAGAGGAATAGACAGAGTGGACAGTCAGCGCCTCTTCCCCAGGGCACCACTGCTCAGTACAAGAGGACATGGCTTTAAGGTAAGGGGTGGAAAGTTCAAGGGGGATATTAGAGGAAGGTTTTTCACTCAGAGAGTGGTTGGTGCGTGGAATGCACTGCCTGAGTCAGTGGTGGAGGCAGATACACTAGTGAAGTTTAAGAGACTACTAGACAGGTATATGGAGGAATTTAAGGTGGGGGTTATATGGGAGGCAGGGTCTGAGGGTCAGCACAACATTGTGGGCCGAAGGGCCTGTAATGTGCTGCACTGTCCTATGTTCACCGGAAGGATAAATCGATGTTGGTGCCATCAGGCTGGAGGCGACCCAGGCGGAACACGAAGAGTTGCCCACCCGCCCTGAGGAGGCCGTGAGCGGGGATGGGGAGGGTAGTGGCCTGGCCACCAGGACATTCCGCACTTCGTTGTCTGCCTGATCCTGCCATTGCCGCCGCTCTGGAGATTCGCTGAGAACACATCTCAGGCTTGTATAAACTGACGTGGGCGTACCTGAGCAGAAAGCTTACTCTGAACTTTGACCCCGCATCCCCTTGCGGAAAGGGGGGGGGGTCTCCAGTTTCAGGCTTTTGGGGATCAGCGCAGCGGGGGAGGCGCAAAACTCCCTGCGGTGCTCAAGGAGACCTTATCTGCCCCAAGCGTCGCCGGCCAACTTTTATCGACGCGCGACTGAGGGCATCCAGATACACGGAGCGCCGGTGCGGGAGTCAAGCTCCGGCGGGTGATGAGGTCGCCAACTACTCGACTACCGATCCTGCAGTCAGTCTGCAGCTCGTAGTGCTGGTAACGCCATGAAAGGCCCGTCCCATCGCGGGGTCTGTTCACTCTACCCCGGGGTGAAGAGTACGCCTCTGGTCCGTGTCCGTTCCGGGGGTTCGCTTTCCTTTGGTCTCCACCGGACACTCGGCTCTCGCCACGCAGCCCCGGTACCGCCGCTCTCACAGGTGGGCTAAGCCAGGTTTGTGAACCTAACATCCCGCTGAGATGGGGACGTGTCTGGCACAGCGTGTGAAGTCTGGGCCGGATGAGATCCGGAGTGAGATCCAAAGGCCGGGAACGCGTGACGAGACACAGAAGGCGTCATGGTCGTCCAAGGAAGAACCGGGTTGCGACTCGTACCACTGGACCCGGGTTTCCGTGGTCGAGGGAGAGGATCCGCCCCCAGTACAACGGCTTTTCCACCTTTTAAAGCTCACCCCCCCGCCCACACAGACCCCCAGGTTTCCCGTTGCCGTCCGGAATTCCACCAGGGTCACGGGGTGCTGCCCTGAAGGAGCGGGGAGTTTCTCGGCAACGTACCTCTGCGCTTCTTCTCCAAGTAGCCATGCTTCAGCACGCTGGACAGGTCCTGCGCGGCGATGAGCGGGATGTCTTCGAAAAGCGCTGGAAAACACAGGAGCAGGAACATCAATCGTGTGCGTGGTCCCAGCAACGCCATATCCCCCGGCGAGGCAGAGGGAGGTTTGACTGAGAACACCCCCCCCCCACCACACACAGACACACATAAACATGCACACACACACACACACACACACACACACATAAAGATATACACACACACAGAGACACACACACACACACACAGAGACACAGACACACACACACACACACACACACACACACACACACACACACACACACACACACACACACACACAATGCTGGAGGAATTCAGCAGCCCCTACAGAAATAAGTAAAAACAGAGATATTTCGGGCCGAGACTCTTCAGCAGGATGGTGAATCTACAAATGGTGCTTGGGTGGGTTTAGGAGTGTGAATGTTTCTTTTTTCAATCTCAAAGCCAACTTGAATTGCACCCTCAAATCTCCCCCATCATATAAATACTATTGCAAAGAAAGCCCAACAGCGCCCCTACCTCCGCAGGAGTGTGTGGAGGTTCACCATGTCATCAAAAACCTTGGCAAACTTCTATAGACGTGTGGTGGAAGGTGTGGGAACAACAATGCCTTTCAACGGAAAATCCTACAAATTTGAACCTGCGATCATGGTGACCATCTTGCTCATGGCCATTCCAATACCCACGCTGACCATCGAGTGACCATCTCACCCTATCCAATAGGAATCACATCAGATCCACACTGACCATCGAGTGACCATCTCACCCTATCCAATAGGAATCACATTGATCCACACTGACCATCACGTGACCATCTCACCCTATCCAATAGGAATCACATTGATCCACACTGGCCATCACGTGACCATCTCACCCTATCCAATAGGAATCACATTGATCCACACTGACCATCGAGTGACCCTATCCAACAGGAATCACATTGATCCACACTGACCATCACGTGACCATCTCAACCTATCCAACAGGAATCACATTGATCCACACTGGCCATCACGTGACCATCTCACCCTATCCAACAGGAATCACATTGATCCACACTGACCATCACGTGACCATCTCAACCTATCCAACAGGAATCACATTGATCCACACTGACCATCACGTGACCATCTCACCCTATCCAATTGGAATCACATTGATCCACACTGGCCATCACGTGACCATCTCACCCTATCCAATAGGAATCACATTGATCCACACTGACCATCACGTGACCATCTCACCCTATCCAATAGGAATCACATTGATCCACACTGACCATCACGTGACCATCTCACCCTATCCAATAGGAATCACATTGATCCACACTGACCATCGAGTGACCATCTCACCCTATCCAACAGGAATCACATTGATCCACACTGACCATCGAGTGACCCTATCCAACAGGAATCACATTGATCCACACTGACCATCACGTGACCATCTCACCCTATCCAACAGGAATCACATTGATCCACACTGACCATCACGTGACCATCTCACCCTATCCAACAGGAATCACATTGATCCACACTGACCATCACGTGACCATCTCACCCTATCCAACAGGAATCACATTGATCCACACTGACCATCACGTGACCATCTCACCCTATCCAATAGGAATCACATTGATCCACACTGACCATCACGTGACCATCTCACCCTATCCAACAGGAATCACATCAGATCCACACTGACCATTACGTGACCATCTCCCCCTATCCAACAGGAATCACATTGATCCGCACTGACCATCACGTGACCATCTCACCCTATCCAATAGGAATCACATTGATCCACACTGACCATCACGTGACCATCTCACCCTTTCCAATAGGAATCACATTGATCCACACTGACCATCACGTGACCATCTCACCCTATCCAACAGGAATCACATTGATCCACACTGACCATCGAGTGACCATCTCACCCTATCCAACAGGAATCACATCGGATCCACACTGACCATTACGTGACCATCTCACCCTATCCAACAGGAATCACATTGATCCACACTGACCATCGAGTGACCATCTCACCCTATCCAACAGGAATCACATCAGATCCACACTGACCATCGAGTGACCATCTCACCCTATCCAACAGGAATCACATTGATCCACACTGACCATCGAGTGGTCACATACACACACAGTGCCTATAAAAATAATTGAACTCCGTTGGAGCGTTTCATGTTTCATTGTTTCATTGCACTGAATCTCAGCAGATTTAATTTGGCTATTTGTTGACACTGATCACCAGAGAGAGACTTTTTGGTGCCAAAGTGAATTCAGATCCAATGAGTTTCGTCTGGGTTGTCTGGTTTTGTCCCACAATCCGTGGATGTATTGTTCAGGCTGTTAACTGGTCGTTGTACAAAGTCAAGTCTCATCAATGTACGTTAGTGGTACACAACCCTTCTTCCCCACAGACTCAGGGTATGTCAGCAGCATTCAACCCCATAGATTCTTCTTCCTCCCCCCCCCCCCGACAGCCGCAAAACATCAAAACACCCTGGAAATGTTCGGAGAAAATCATCACAACCTCCCCCCCCCACCCCGTCAACAACATACAAACAAAATAAAAAGTGTCAAGTTAGGAAACGGGGAAGTACAACGAGATCTAGGTGTCCTTGTTCATCAGTCAATGAAAGCAAGCACGCAGGTACCGCAGGCAGTGAAGAAAGCTAATGGCACATTGGCCTTCATAACAAGGGGAGTTGAGTATTGGAGCAAAGAGGTCCTTCTGCAGTTGTACAGGGCCCTGGTGAGACCACACCTGGAGTATTGTGTGCAGTTTTGGTCTCCAAACTTGAGGAAGGACATTCTTGCTATTGAGGGAGTGCAGCGTAGGTTCACAAGGTTAATTCCCGGAATGGTGGGACTGTCATATGTTGAAAGATTGGAGCGACTGGGGCCTGTATCCACTGGAATTTAGAAGGATGAGAGGGGATCTGATTGAAACATATAAGATTATTAAGGGATTGGACACGCTAGAGGCAGGAAACATGTTCCCGCTGATGGGCGAGTCCAGAACCAGAGGCCACAGTTTAAGAATAAGGGGTAGGCCATTTAGAACAGAGATGCGGAAAAACTTTTTCACCCAGAGAGTGGTGGATATGTGGAATGCTCTGCCCCAGAAGGCAGTGGAGGCCAAGTCTCTGGATGCTTTCAAGAGAGAGTTAGATCGAGCTCTTATAGATAGTGGGGTCAAGGGAGATGGTGAGAGGGCAGGAACGAGGTACTGATTGTGTATGATCAGCCATGATCACAGTGAATGGCGGTGCTGGCTTGAAGGGCCGAATGGCCTACTCCTGCACCTACTGCCTATTGTCTAAAAACCCCAAATCGTACACACGGCAAAAAACGTGAGTGAGAAAGACAGACTGCAGAGCAGCAGATCGAAGAAGCCCAGGCATATTAAGCTCAGTGCCCTCCCGCGCCGGCCAGCGGATGGAAAGGAGCGACCAGCGAACCGGGAGTGCATCAGAACGTGGACAAGGGCAACTTGCCCCGCGGTGGGGCTCGGGCTGGATCGGCGGGGGGGGGGGGGGGGGAGGTGGGGTGGCTGGGCGGCACATCCTGGTTGTCCACACTGTGTCTGGGAAGGAAATCAGTGCTCGTACTCCAGATGAGCCGGAAGTGACCATTAAGCCAGTGACCTGCGGACCCCAGGATGTGAACAGCTGATGCAGAGGGATGGAGGGAAACTCGACAGGCTGCGAATGTAAGTGTGTTCGGGCACACCCAGACAGTTACTCGTACATTGTCTCCTGTCGGGTGGTTTTTATATTTATTGCGGTTTTTTTAACACACCTGGAAAAGCAATCGTTTCCTTCCCCTTCACACTTGAGTACTGAGGATTATTCTAACTGTCTGCATCGCCATCTGGTACGGAGATGGTGGTGGTGGGCTCTGCACAGGATCGAAACAAGCTGCAGAGAGTTGTAAACACAGTCAGCCCCCATCAGGGGGCATCAGCCTCCCCCCCCAGAATCCAGGACATCTTCCGGGAGTGATGACTCAAAAAGGCGGCGTCCATCATTAAGGACCCCCCCCCCCCCACCCACCGCCCAGAGCATGCCCTCTACTCATTGCTACCATCAGGGAGGAGGTTCAGGAGCCTGAAGACACACACTCAGTGATTCAGGAACAGCTTCTTCCCCTCTGCCATCAGGGAGGAGGTACAGGAGCCTGAAGACACACACTCAACGATTCAGGAACAGCTTCTTCCCCTCTGCCATCAGGGAGGAGGTACAGGAGCCTGAAGGCACACACTCAACGATTCAGGAACAGCTTCTTCCCCTCTGCCATCAGGGAGGAGGTACAGGAGCCTGAAGACACACACTCAACGATTCAGGAACAGCTTCTTCCCCTCTGCCATCAGGGAGGAGGTACAGGAGCCTGAAGACACACACTCAGCGATTCAGGAACAGCTTCTTCCCCTCTGCCATCAGGGAGGAGGTACAGGAGCCTGAAGACACTCACTCAACGATTCAGGAACAGCTTCTTCCCCTCCGCCATCAGGGAGGAGGTACAGGAGCCTGAAGACACACACTCAACGATTCAGGAACAGCTTCTTCCCCTCTGCCATCAGGGAGGAGGTACAGGAGCCTGAAGACACACACTCAACGATTCAGGAACAGCTTCTTCCCCTCTGCCATCAGGGAGGAGGTACAGGAGCCTGAAGACACTCACTCAACGATTCAGGAACAGCTTCTTCCCCTCCGCCATCAGGGAGGAGGTACAGGAGCCTGAAGACACACACTCAACGATTCAGGAACAGCTTCTTCCCCTCTGCCATCAGGGAGGAGGTACAGGAGCCTGAAGACACACACTCAGTGATTCAGGAACAGTTTCTTCCCCTCTGCCATCAGGGAGGGTGTACAGGAGCCTGAAGACACACACTCAGCGATTCAGGAACAGCTTCTTCCCCTCTGTCATCAGGGAGGAGGTAAAGGGCCTGAAGACACACATTCAATGATTCAGGAACAGCTTCTTCCCCTCTGCCATCAGGGAGGAGGTACAGGAGCCTGAAGACACACACTCAACGATTCAGGAACAGCTTCTTCCCCTCTGCCATCAGGGAAGAGGTACAGGAGCCTGAAGACACACACTCAACGATTCAGGAACAGCTTCTTCCCCTCTGTCATCAGGGAGGAGGTACAGGAGCCTGAAGACACACACTCAACGATTCAGGAACAGCTTCTTCCCTTTTGCCATCCAATTTCTGAATGGGCATTGAACCCGTCAGCACTACCTCACTACCGTTTTTGCAGCATTTACTTAAATTAACTTTTCTACACACACTGTAATTCACTGTGTTTATGATTATTTAGTGCTGCCGCAAAACGACAAATTTCACGACATGTAAACATGATCCTGCCCCATTCTGATTTTGAGAACCCACGCCTGTACTTTGTGACCCAAAAATCCCTGTGACGTTGTCACAACAACCAATAAAGTTGCACCAATGGCTGCAACATCCTCTGGGGAGCCCTCGGGTTGGGCCTGGCACCGCGGAAGAGCAGGTCTGTGCCCTTTATCCGATTAAAAGGACTTTAGGATGGAGCTGAGGCACGTCATGGAAACCAGACGCTGAGGGGATCTCAGCAGGCCGGGCAGCGTCTATGGAAAAGATTGAACAGTCGACGTTTCCGGCCGAGACCCTTCATAAGGACAGAGACCAACCTCCCCTCTACGGGACCTGTCCACACTTCTTGTTGCTTCACTAAGACAACCAGCGTAATGAAAGACCCCCACCCCCTCAACTCCCAGCCCGGACAATCCATCGGGCAGAAGGTACACAATTTTGAAAGCACGGACCGCCAGGCTCAAGGACAGCCGTTATCACAGAGTAGCACTGACCTCTGCTATGATAAGATGGACCTCTTGATCTCACTCCCTACATCGTTAGAGGGCTCTGCGGTAGGGAAATTCCGGGCAGTTTCCAGAGTAGGCTAGATGGTCATTGTGGGTTGAAGGGCCTGCTGTGACCGCACTGTACTCTCTGTGGGCAGCTTTTACACTTTATTCTGAATCGTTAATGTTCTACCTCGTTCCAGCTCAGGTGTTTTCACGTCTTGGACCAATACCTCAAGGCAAGGGGTCCTTGGGGGAGCCCCTGCTCCTGCTCAACGTGCGGTGACGTGATTTGACCCGGACGGGCAGGATGCAAGACAGGTTTTTGCAAATCACCTCCTGCTAAATTTTTAGGGACCACTTGTGCTGGGTTCAGGATAGGTTTGTCCCACTGAGACAAGGGGAAAAAGAAACGGTAGGGAGAGGGAACTGTGGCTGATGAAACACATGAGGCAACTCGTCGAGAGGGAGAAGGAAGCGTATGTTAGAAGCAGGAAGCAGGAGGGGCTCATGAGAAATATAGGGTAGCCAGGGAGGAGCTTAAGAAAGGACTCAGGAGAGCTCGAAGGGGGCATGAGAAGGCCTTGGCATGGAGGATTAAGGAGAACCCCAAGGCGTTCTGTGCGTATGTGAAGAACAGGAGGATGACGAGAATGAAGGTGGGACGGTTAAAGGATAAAGAGGGCAACATGTGCCTGGAGGCAGAGGCGGTTGGGGAGGTCCTAAATGAATACTTCGCTTCAGTATTCACAAGTGAAAAGGGTGAGGTCGAAATAGAACAGGCCTGTGTGCTGGACAATGTGGAGATTAAGGAAGAAGAAGTGCTGGATCTTGTTAAAAACATCAAAATTGATGTCCCCAGGGCCGGGCGTGATATACCCCAGGTTGCTGTGGGGAAGTGAGAGAAAAGATCGCTGGAGCAGTAGCTATGATCTTTGAATCCTCTTTGGCTGCAGGGGAAGTGCACAGAGGGTTGTGAGTGCCTGGAATGACTTGCCAGGAATGGTGGGGGAGGCTAAAACAAGTCAAGTCAACTTTTATTGTCATTTCGACCATAACTGCTGGTACAGTGCATAGTAAAAATGAGACAACGTTTTTCAGGACCATGGTGCTACATGACACAGTACAAGAACTAGACTGAACTACGTAAAAGGCAACACAGAAAAAAACTACACTAAACTACAGACCTACCCAGGACTGCATAAAGTGCACAAAACAGTGCAGGCATTACAATAAATAATAAACAGGACAATAGGGCAGTAAGGTGTCAGTCCAGGCTTTGGGTATTGAGGAGTCTGATGGCCTGGGGGAAGAAACTGTTACACAGTCTGGTCGTGAGAGCCTGAATGCTTCGGAGCCTTTTCCCAGACGGCAGGAGGGAGAAGAGTTTGTATGAGGGGTGTGTGGGGTCCTTCACGATGCCGTTTGCTCTGCAGATGCAGCGTGTGGTGTAAATGTCCGTGATGGTGGGAAGAGAGACCCCGATGATCTTCTCAGCTGACCTCACTATCCGCTGCAGGGTCTTGCGATCCGAGATGGTGCAATTTCCGAACCAGACAGTGATGCAGCTGCTCAGGACGCTCTCAATACACCCCTGTAGAATGTGATGAGGATGGGGGGTGGGAGATGGACTTTCCTCAGCCTTCGCAGAAAGTAGAGACGCTGCTGGGCTTTCTTTGCTGTGGAGCTGGTGTTGAGGGACCGGGTGAGATTCTCCACCAGGTGAACACCGAGAAATTAGGGGTATTTAAGAGCCTCTTGGACAGGCACGTGGATGAAAGAAAAATAGAGGGTTACGGGGTAGTGTGGGTTAAGTACATATTTTTTGAGGATTATATGGGTCGGCACAAGGGCCTGGACTGTGTCGTAGTATTCTAGTGTCCAGTGTCACCATGGACCAGCCTGGGACTCTTGGGGGCTTAGTTAGTAGTTGCAAAGAAGCATAATAGAATCAGTGAAAAAACTACACGCAGACAACTAGGGTGCAGAAGACAACAAACTGTGCAAATGCAGAAACAAACAAACAAACAAGCAATAAATATTCAGAAAAGGGGATAAAGAGTCCTTGAAAGGGAAGCGGGCGAAAGGCAGGTTAGGCAGAACTGAGTCCAGACATCATTTCATTGAACGCCTCGACAGGCCACCTGGCCGATTTCCTGCTGCTGTTTCTGATGTGCTGATGTAACCACCGTGCAAGAGGGGACGAACGGTGCAAATACAAAAGGAAAAGCAAAGTAACAGTAAATAAATAACGCCGAGAACACGAGTGGTAGAGTCCACAGGTTGTGGAATCGGTTCAGTGAGTGAAGTTACCCCCTCTGGTTCAAGAGCCTGATGGTTGAGGGGTAATAACTCTCCCTGAACCTGGTGGTGTGAGTCCTGAGGCTCCTGTACCTCCTTCCTGATGGGTGAGGAGTAATAACTCTCCCTGAACCTGGTGGTGTGAGTCCTGAGGCTCCTGTACCTCCTTCCTGATGGTTGAGGGGTAATAACTGTCCCTGAACCTGGTGGTGTGGGTCCTGAGACTCCTGTACCCCCTTCCTGATGGTTGAGGGGTAATAACTGTCCCTGAACCTGGTGGTGTGGGTCCTGAGGCTCCTGTACCCCCTTCCTGATGGTTGAGGGGTAATAACTGTCCCTGAACCTGGTGGTGTGGGTCCTGAGGCTCCTGTACCCCCTTCCTGATGGTTGAGGGGTAATAACTGTCCCTGAACCTGGTGGTGCGGGTCCTGAGGCTCCTGTACCTCCTTCCTGATGTTTGAGGGGTAATAACTGTCTCTGAACCTGGTGGTGTGGGTCCTGAGGCTCCTGTACCTCCTTCCATATTGTTGAGCGGGTAATAACTGTTCCTGAACCTGGTGGTGGGGGTCCTGAGGCTCCTGTACCTCCTTCCTGATGGCGGCAGCGAGAAGAGAGCACGGCCTGGTTGATGGCGTCCCTGATGGCGGCAGCGAGAAGAGAGCACGGCCTGGTTGATGGCGTCCCTGATGGCGGCAGCGAGAAGAGAGCACGGCCTGGTTGATGGCGTCCCTGATGGCGACACTGACACCCTGGCACTTGTGACACTAATAAACCAGTACCAATTTGCAAATTGCGAGGACGTTTCACTTCACGGGAGAGTCCGGGACCAGAAGGCAGCGGTCTCAGGGTGGAAGGGCCAGAGGGCGGGGAACCTGTGGGAATTCATTACCGCAGGCGGCTGTGGAGGCCGAGCCATTGGGTGTACCTAAAGTGGTGTCAACGGTCAGGGGGACTGGGCAGGAGAGCGGTGTTCAGAGGGACAGATTTACAGAGCAGATTCAATGGGCCGAATGGCCTTACGGACCGGTTCAAGCACCGTGACGCTTCCATGAGACCACAGAAGCAGAACCAGGCAATTTGGCCCATCGAGTCGGCTCCACCATCTCATCATGACTGATCCATTTCCCCTCTCCGTCCCGACGCCCCCTGCCTTCGATCTGTTACCCCTTCACGCCCTGACCAGTCAGGAACCTACCAACCTCTGCCTTAAATACACCCAATGACTCGGCCTCCACGGCCGCCTGTGGCGACGAATTCCACAGATTCACCACCCTGTGGCTGAAGAAATTCCTCCTCATCTCCGTTCTAAAGGGACGTCCCTCCCGTCCTCGACTTACCCCCCCCCCCCACCACCGGAAACATCTCCACACCCACTCTGCCGAGGCCTTTCACCGCCTGATACTTTTCAATTGGGTCACCCCTCATTCCGAAGCCACCAAACACCCGTCACATGACAAGCCTGGGAATCCGCGGATCAGTTTCCCGGAAACCCTCTCCAACCTCAGCTCACCCTTTCCGAAACAAGGGGCTCCAAACTGCTCCAAATGAGGCCTCGCCAGTGCCTTCTGTATGTGATAAATAAAATTTAACAGCCTGTTTTGAAGCGACCAAGACCACTGTCCCGCCGCCCTAATGAAGACAAACTTTGTTTGCGTCCTCCGCTCTACCGACCCAGCAGGCAAATGGCCCTCTCCGGCGTTCATTAGGGGCGCTCAAACATCGTGACGGATGGTGATTTTGGGCCAAGAGCCAGCAGGCAGGAGAGCGGAGCGATGGGGCAGGGCCCGGCCTAGCGGGATTAAGAAAACCGCCGGCTCTTGGGCAAACCGCCCCTCGCCGCCCCCCGCCCCTCTCTGCGAGCGCACGGCCCTGGCACCTGCTGGAATCGGTGGCGCAGGCAAACAGAAGCGCGCTCGGCACGCAGGAGTATATTCTTGTTGTGTGTGTGTGTGTTTTCATTTATTAATCGTGAGATGCGCATAAACAAAACGGGAAAAATAAGCAGACTGGGACATCTCTTCCCTAAAGCAATATAACCCCACCAGCAGAATATCCTTCCCCGCAACCTCTCGCCAGATGCCCGGCATGACATTATATATCTGCGGGTTGTTTTTGTTTTTAAATTCCATTTCATATTTTGCCGCTGAAAGCCAACAAGCGCACACAATAACCAGCTGAGGGCCGCGGAGGGAAGATTCCGCCCCCCCACACCCCGCCCCCCCCAGGAGGCCTGTATTAATATGCATGGTTAAAAGATACGGCGTTACCCGGGGACCTGCATCGCGGAGCCGGCATTGCTTGAGTGGTTTAACATCATTGCTTGCACGCTGGCTGTGAACGCGAGCAGGATTCCCCAGGACCCCGCAACTAATCTATTGCATAAATCACTGAACTCTGACGGGTAATACAACAAAATAAGACGCGGAATTGAAAGCTGCAGCCAAGTGCATTAAAAGATCAATTAAGGTCTGTAGACCCAGCAGATATTACAACGTTTCTCCCCTCTCGCTCCGCACTTAATATCTCTGATTGGTCTTTTCGTTATGTGCGGGCTAATGGTGCGAACAGAACATTGCGGCTCACCCCACACGCAGACCCCGTTAGTTATTTCTTCCATAACATGTTTTTTTTTAAATATCATTATTATTTTGCTTTTAAGACAATTCCCCTTCTTTTACTAAACAGCTGGTTGTCGGGCGCGCGTTTGAGAGTTGCAATCGACTCTGCCGCGTCGGCTGCGGTTGAACAGGGGTGCCGGGGCATTTGCGCGCTCTTTGGCCGATGCCCCTGATGTGCCGGAGGCATCAAGCACACCGATTTGACCCCCTCCTCTCCCCTCCCGAACACACGACTCCACTCCACACGGGGGAGGGGGGGGGCACTGCCTCTTGATTCAACGACCTGCGGGCTTCAACCGTTTGCGCGATTTGTAATTTTATATAAACCATATAACAATTACAGCACGGAAACAGGCCATCTCCGCCCTTCTAGTCCGTGCCGAACGCTTACTCTCACCTAGTCCCACCGACCTGCACTCAGCCCATAACCTTCCATTCCTTTCCTGTCCATATACCTATCCAATATTACATTAAATGACAATACCGAACCTGTCTCTACCACTTCTACTGGAAGCTCATTCCACACAGCTACCACTCTCTGAGTAAAGAAGTTCCCCCTCGTATTACCCCTAAACTTTTGCCCCCTAACTCTCAACTCATGTCCTCTTGTTTGAATCTCCCCTACTCTCAATGGAAAAAGCCCATCCACGTCAACTCTATCTATCTCCCTCATAATTTTAAATACCTCTATCAAGTCCCCCCTCAACCTTCTACGCTCCAAAGAATAAAGACCTAACTTGTTCAACCTTTCTCTGTAACTTAGGTGGTGAAATCCAGGCAACATTCTAGTAAATCTCCTCTGTACTCTCTCTATTTTGTTGATATCTTTCCCATAATTCGGTGACCAGAACTGTACACAATACTCCAAATTTGGCCTCACCAATGCCTTGTACAATTTTAACATTACATCCCAACTCCCATACGTAATGTTCTGACTTATAAAGGTCAGCATACCAAAAGCTTTCTTCACCACCCTATCCACATGAGATTCCACCTTCAGGGAACTATGCACCATTATTCCTAGATCATTCTGTTCTACTGCATTCCTCAATGCCCTACCATTTACCATGTATGTCCTATTTGGATTATTCCTACCAAAATGTAGCTCCTCACACTTATCAGCATTAAACTCCATCTGCCATCTTTCAGCCCACTCTTCTAACTGGCCTAAATCTCTCTGCAAGCTTTGAAAACCTACTTCAATATCCACAACACCACCTATCTTTGTATCATCTGCATACTTACTAATCCAATTTACCACCCCATCATCCAGATCATTAATGTATTTGTCAAACAGCATTGGACCCAGTACAGATCCCTGAGGCCCACCACTAGTCACCGGCCTCCAACCTGACAAACAGTTATCCACCACTACTCTCTGGCATCTCCCATCCAGCCACTGTTGAATCCATTTTACTACTTCAATATTAATACCTAATGATTGAACCTTCCTAACTAACCTGCCATGTGGAACCTTGTCAAAGGCCTTACTGAGGTCCATATAGACAACATCCACTGCTTTACCCTCATCAACTTTCCTCGTAACCTCTTCAAAAAATTCAATAAGATTTGTCAAACATGACCTTCCACGCACAAATCCATGTTGACTGTTTTTAATCAGACCCTGTCTATCCAGATAATTATATATACCATCTCGAAGAATACTTT
>NW_026778973.1:761935-774435 GCF_030144855.1 Hypanus sabinus | reverse complement strand
AAAGCGCATGACCATGCATTTTCCAACTTCACCTATGAGTCTGTTGAGGTGATCAGTTGCCCTCAAATATCCGTGTATACTTGTCTATATATCTACCTGTTTATGAATTTATCTATCTGTTTGTGTCTGTCTGTCTATCTACCTGTTTACGAATTTATCTATCTGTTTGTGTCTGTCTGTCTATCTACCTGTTTATGAATTTATCTATCTGTTTGTGTCTGTCTGTCTATCTACCTGTTTACGAATTTATCTATCTGTTTGTGTCTGTCTGTCTATCTACCTGTTTATGAATTTATCTATCTGTTTGTGTCTGTCTGTCTATCTACCTGTTTATGAATTTATCTATCTGTTTGTGTCTGTCTGTCTATCTACCTGTTTATGAATTTATCTATCTGTTTGTGTCTGTCTGTCTATCTACGTTTACGAATTTATCTATCTGTTTGTGTCTGTCTGTCTATCTACCTGATTACGAATTTATCTATCTGTTTGTGTCTGTCTGTCTATCTACCTGTTTACGAATTTATCTCTGTTTGTGTCTGTCTGTCTATCTATCTATCTGTCTATCTATCTTTCTATCTATCTACCTATCTATCTATCTATCTATCTATCTATCTATCTATCTATCTGTTTATCTATCAGTCTGTCTATTATTCTGTCTGTCTGTCCATCTATCTCCATCTATCAATTTGTTTGTCTATAAATCTGTCTACCTGTCTCTTAATCTATCTGTCTGTCTATCTATCTGAAAGAACCCTGTTTTCAAGGTATTAAAGGTAGTGATGAACTTGCATACAGGAGGGAGACTGAAAACTCGGCTGAGTGGTGTCATAACAGCACACTCTCACTCAGTGTCAATAAGACCAAGGAACTGATTGAGAGGGAGACATGAGGTGCGTGGATCTGCGGAGGGTCAGAGGTGGAGGGGGTCAGTAACATTAAATTTCCATGCGTCACTATCTCAGAGGACCTGCCCAGGACCCAATTGAGAAGAAATCACGACAGAGCCTCGACTTCCTGAGGAGTCGGCGGAGGTTCGGAATGTCATCAAACACCTTGACAAACTTCAATAGACGTGTGCTGGAAAGAGTGCAGACAGGCTACATTACGGCCTGGTATGGGAACACCAATGCCTTTGAGTGGATTCAGCCCAGTACATCACAGAAAAACCCTCCCAACCACTGAGCACATCTGCCTGAAACGTGGCCCGAGAAAAGCAGCGTCCATCGTCAGAGATCCTCACCACGCCAGCCCATGCTCTCCTCTCACTGATGTCATCAGGAAGCAGGTACTGGAGCCTCAGGACCCACTCCACCAGGTTCAGGAACAGTTATTACCCCTCAACCATCAGGAAGGAGGTACAGGAGCCTCAGGACCCACACCACCAGGTTCAGGAATGGTTATTACCCCTCAACCATCAGGAAGGAGGTACAGGAGCCTCAGGACCCACACCCCCAGGTTCAGGGACAGTTATTACGCCTCAACCATCAGGAAGGAGGTACAGGAGCCTCAGGACCCACACCACCAGGTGCAGGAACAGTTATTACCCCCTGAACCATCAGGAAGGAGGTACAGAAGCATCAGGACCCACACCACCAAGGGCAGGAACAGTTATTACCCCCTGAACCATCAGGAAGGAGGTACAGAAGCCTCAGAACCCACACCACCAGGTTCAGGAACAGTTATTACCCCTCAACCAACCGGAAGGAGGTACAGGAGCCTCTAGACCCACACCAACAGGTTCAGAAACAGTTTTTACCACTCAGCCAACAGGAAGGAGGTACAGGAGCCTCAGGACCCACACCACCAGGTTCAGGAACAGTTATTACCCCTCAACCATCAGGAAGGAGGTACAGGAGCCTCAGGACCCACAACACCAGGTTCAGGAATGGTTATTACCCCTCAACCATCAGGAAGGAGGTACAGGAGCCTCAGGACCCACACCCCCAGGTTCAGGGACAGTTATTACGCCTCAACCATCAGGAAGGAGGTACAGGAGCCTCAGGACCCACTCCACCAGGTTCAGCAACGGTTATTACCCCTCAACCATCAGGAAGGAGGTACAGGAGCCTCAGGACCCACTCCACCAGGTTCAGCAACAGTTATTACCCCTCAACCATCAGGAAGGAGGTACAGGAGCCTCAGAACCCACACCACCAGGTTCAGGAACAGTTATTACCTCCTCAACCATCAGGAAGGAGGTACAGGAGCCTCAGGACCCACACCACCAGGTGCAGGAACAGTTATTACCCCCTGAACCATCAGGAAGGAGGTACAGAAGCATCAGGACCCACACCACCAAGGGCAGGAACAGTTATTACCCCCTGAACCATCAGGAAGGAGGTACAGAAGCCTCAGAACCCACACCACCAGGTTCAGGAACAGTTATTACCCCTCAACCAACCGGAAGGAGGTACAGGAGCCTCTAGACCCACACCAACAGGTTCAGAAACAGTTTTTACCACTCAGCCAACAGGAAGGAGGTACAGGAGCCTCAGGACCCACACCACCAGGTTCAGAAACAGTTATCACCCCTCAACCATCAGGAAGGAGGTACAGGAGCCTCAGGACCCACACCACCAGGTTCAGGAACAGTTATTACTGCACTCAAGGACTCTTCTTGCTTCATTCTCATTATTTATTGCTATTTACTTACATCTGCATTTGCTCAGTTTGTTTACAGTTTCTGATGTTTCCAGTCACTGTCGTACAGATTTGAAAACGAATCCCAGGGCTGAACGTGGTGACCAGTATGTACTCTGATAATAAATTTTACTTTGAACTGTCTGGTTATCTGTTTGTGAAATGCTGGAGGTACTCAGTCGGTCAGACAGCATCTGGTCCCTCAATATTGGAAATGTCCTCTCCACATCCACTCTATCTGTGTCCTCTGGTCCTGGACTCCCCCACTATAGGAAACATCCTCTCCACATCCACTCTCTCTGTGTCCTCTGGTCCTAGACTCCCCCACTATAGGAAACATCCTCTCCACATCCACTCTATCTGTGTCCTCTGGTCCTAGACTCCCCCACTATAGGAAACATCCTCTCCACATCGAATCTATCTGTGTCCTCCGGTCCTAGACTTCCCCCACTATAGGAAACATCCTCTCCACATCCACTCTATCTGTGCCCTCTGGTCCTAGACTCCCCCACTATAGGAAACATCCACTCCACATACACTCTATCTGTGCCCTCTGGTCCTAGACTCCCCCACTATAGGAAACATCCTCTCCACATCCACTCTATCTGTATCCTCTGGTCCTAGACTCCCCCACTATAGGAAACATCCTCTCCATATCCACTCTATCTGTGTTCTCTGGTCCTAGACTCCCCCACTATAGGAAACATCCTCTCCACATCCACTCTATCTGTGTCCTCTGGTCCTAGACTCCCCCACTATAGGAAACATCCTCTCCACATCCACTCTATCTGTGTCCTCTGGTCCTAGACTCCCCCCCTATGGGAAACATCCTCTCCACATCCACTCTATCTGTGTCCTCTGGTCCTAGACTCCCCCACTATAGGAAACATCCTCTCCACATCCACTCTATCTGTGTCCTCTGGTCCTAGACTCCCCCACTATAGGAAACATCCTCTCCACATCCACTCTATCTGTGTCCTCTGGTCCTAGACTCCCCCCCTATGGGAAACATCCTCTCCACATCCACTCTATCTGTGCCCGCTGGTCCTGGACTCCACCACTATTGGAAACATCCACTCCACATACACTCTATCTGTGCCCTCTGGTCCTTGACTCCCCCACTATAGGAAACATCCTCTCCACATCCACTCTATCTGTATCCTCTGGTCCTAGACTCCCCCACTATAGGAAACATCCTCTCCATATCCACTCTATCTGTGTTCTCTGGACCTAGACACCCCCACTATAGGAAACATCCTCTCCACATCCACTCTATCTGTGTCCTCTGGTCCTAGACTCCCCCACTATAGGAAACATCCTCTCCATATCCACTCTATCTGTGTCCTCTGGTCCTAGACTCCCCCACTATAGGAAACATCCTCTCCACATCCACTCTATCTGTGTCCTCTGGTCCTAGACTCCCCCCCTATGGGAAACATCCTCTCCACATCCACTCTATCTGTGTCCTCTGGTTCTAGACTCCCCCACTATAGGAAACATCCTCTCCACATCCACTCTATCTGTGTCCTCTGGTCCTGGACTCCACCACTATTGGAAACATCCTCTCCACATCCACTCTATCTGTGTCCTCTGGTCCTAGACTCCCCCACTATAGGAAACATCCTCTCCACATCCACTCTATCTGTGTCCTCTGGTCCTAGACTCCCCCCCTATGGGAAACATCCTCTCCACATCCACTCTATCTGTGTCCTCTGGTCCTGGACTCCACCACTATTGGAAACATCCTCTCCACATCCACTCTATCTGTGTCCTCTGGTCCTAGACTCCCCCACTATAGGAAACATCCTCTCCACATCCACTCTATCTGTGTCCTCTGGTCCTAGACTCCCCCACTATAGGAAACATCCTCTCCACATCCACTCTATCTGTGTCCTCTGGTCCTAGACTCCCCCACTACAGGAAACATCCTCTCCACATCCACTCTATCTGTGTCCTCTGGTCCTGGACTCCACCACTATTGGAAACATCCTCTCCACATCCACTCTATCTGTGTCCTCTGGTCCTAGACTCCCCCACTATAGGAAACATCCTCTCCACATCCACTCTATCTGTGCCCTCTGGTCCTGGACTCCCCCACTACAGGAAACATCCTCTCCACATCCACTCTATCTGTGTCCTCTGGTCCTAAACTCCCCCACTATAGGAAACATCCTCTCCTCATCCACTCTATCTGTGCCCTCTGGTCCTTGACTCTCCCACTATAGGAAACATCCTCTCCACATCCACTCTATCTGTGCCCTCTGGTCCTAGACTCCCTCACTATAGGAAACATCCTCTCCACATCCACTCTATCTGTGTCCTCTGGTCCCAGACTCCCCCACTATAGGAAACATCCTCTCCACATCCACTCTATCTGTGTCCTCTGGTCCTAGACTCCCCCACTACAGGAAACATCCTCTCCACATCCACTCTATCTGTGTCCTCTGGTCCTGGACTCCACCACTACAGGAAACATCCTCTCCACATCCACTCTATCTGTGTCCTCTGGTCCTAGACTCCCCCACTATAGGAAACATCCTCTCCATATCCACTCTATCTGTGTCCTCTGGTCCTAGACTCCCCCACTATAGGAAACATCCTCTCCACATCCACTCTATCTGTGTCCTCTGGTCCTAGACTCCCCCCCTATGGGAAACATCCTCTCCACATCCACTCTATCTGTGTCCTCTGGTCCTAGACTCCCCCACTATAGGAAACATCCTCTCCATATCCACTCTATCTGTGTCCTCTGATCCTAGACTCCCCCACTATAGGAAACATCCTCTCCACATCCACTCTATCTGTGTCCTCTGGTCCTAGACTCCCCCCCTATGGGAAACATCCTCTCCACATCCACTCTATCTGTGTCCTCTGGTCCTGGACTCCACCACTATTGGAAACATCCACTCCACATACACTCTATCTGTGCCCTCTGGTCGTAGACTCCCCCACTATAGGAAACATCCTCTCCACATCCACTCTATCTGTATCCTCTGGTCCTAGACTCCCCCACTGTAGGAAACATCCTCTCCATATCCACTCTATCTGTGTTCTCTGGTCCTAGACTCCCCCACTATAGGAAACATCCTCTCCACATCCACTCTATCTGTGTCCTCTGGTCCTAGACTCCCCCACTATAGGAAACATCCTCTCCATATCCACTCTATCTGTGTCCTCTGGTCCTAGACTCCCCCACTATAGGAAACATCCTCTCCACATCCACTCTATCTGTGTCCTCTGGTCCTAGACTCCCCCCCTATGGGAAACATCCTCTCCACATCCACTCTATCTGTGTCCTCTGGTCCTAGACTCCCCCACTATAGGAAACATACTCTCCATATCCACTCTATCTGTGTCCTCTGGTCCTAGACTCCCCCACTATAGGAAACATCCTCTCCACATCCACTCTATCTGTGTCCTCTGGTCCTAGACTCCCCCCCCTATGGGAAACATCCTCTCCACATCCACTCTATCTGTGTCCTCTGGTCCTGGACTCCACCACTATTGGAAACATCCTCTCCACATCCACTCTATCTGTGTCCTCTGGTCCTAGACTCCCCCACTATAGGAAACATCCTCTCCACATCCACTCTATCTGTGCCCTCTGGTCCTGGACTCCCCCACTACAGGAAACATCCTCTCCACATCCACTCTATCTGTGTCCTCTGGTCCTAGACTCCCCCACTATAGGAAACATCCTCTCCTCATCCACTCTATCTGTGCCCTCTGGTCCTTGACTCTCCCACTATAGGAAACATCCTCTCCACATCCACTCTATCTGTGCCCTCTGGTCCTAGACTCCCTCACTATAGGAAACATCCTCTCCACATCCACTCTATCTGTGTCCTCTGGTCCCAGACTCCCCCACTATAGGAAACATCCTCTCCACATCCACTCTATCTGTGTCCTCTGGTCCTAGACTCCCCCACTACAGGAAACATCCTCTCCACATCCACTCTATCTGTGTTCTCTGGTCCTAGACTCCCCCACTATAGGAAACATCCTCTCCATATCCACTCTATCTGTGTCCTCTGGTCCTAGACTCCCCCACTATAGGAAACATCCTCTCCACATCCACTCTATCTGTGTCCTCTGGTCCTAGACTCCCCCCCTATGGGAAACATCCTCTCCACATCCACTCTATCTGTGTCCTCTGGTCCTAGACTCCCCCCCTATGGGAAACATCCTCTCCACATCCACTCTATCTGTGTCCTCTGGTCCTAGACTCCCCCACTATAGGAAACATCCTCTCCATATCCACTCTATCTGTGTCCTCTGGTCCTAGACTCCCCCACTATAGGAAACATCCTCTCCACATCCACTCTGTCTGTGTCCTCTGGTCCTAGACTCCCCCCCTATGGGAAACATCCTCTCCACATCCACTCTATCTGTGTCGTCTGGTCCTGGACTCCACCACTATTGGAAACATCCACTCCACATACACTCTATCTGTGCCCTCTGGTCCTAGACTCCCCCACTATAGGAAACATCCTCTCCACATCCACTCTATCTGTATCCTCTGGTCCTAGACTCCCCCACTATAGGAAACATCCTCTCCATATCCACTCTATCTGTGTTCTCTGGTCCTAGACTCCCCCACTATAGGAAACATCCTCTCCACATCCACTCTATCTGTGTCCTCTGGTCCTAGACTCCCCCACTATAGGAAACATCCTCTCCATATCCACTCTATCTGTGTCCTCTGGTCCTAGACTCCCCCACTATAGGAAACATCCTCTCCACATCCACTCTATCTGTGTCCTCTGGTCCTAGACTCCCCCCCTATGGGAAACATCCTCTCCACATTCACTCTATCTGTGTCCTTTGGTCCTAGACTCCCCCACTATAGGAAACATCCTCTCCATATCCACTCTATCTGTGTCCTCTGGTCCTAGACTCGCCCACTATAGGAAACATCCTCTCCACATCCACTCTATCTGTGTCCTCTGGTCCTAGACTCCCCCCCTATGGGAAACATCCTCTCCACATCCACTCTATCTGTGTCCTCTGGTCCTGGACTCCACCACTATTGGAAACATCCTCTCCACATCCACTCTATCTGTGTCCTCTGGTCCTGGACTCCACCACTATTGGAAACATCCTCTCCACATCCACTCTATCTGTGTCCTCTGGTCCTAGACTCCCCCACTATAGGAAACATCCTCTCCACATCCACTCTATCTGTGTCCTCTGGTCCTAGACTCCCCCACTATAGGAAACATCCTCTCCACATCCACTCTATCTGTGTCCTCTGGTCCTAGACTCCCCCACTACAGGAAACATCCTCTCCACATCCACTCTATCTGTGTCCTCTGGTCCTGGACTCCACCACTATTGGAAACATCCTCTCCACATCCACTCTATCTGTGTCCTCTGGTCCTAGACTCCCCCACTATAGGAAACATCCTCTCCACATCCACTCTATCTGTGTCCTCTGGTCCTAGACTCCCCCACTATAGGAAACATCCTCTCCACATCCACTCTATCTGTGTCCTCTGGTCCTAGACTCCCCCACTATAGGAAACATCCTCTCCACATCCACTCTATCTGTGCCCTCTGGTCCTGGACTCCCCCACTACAGGAAACATCCTCTCCACATCCACTCTATCTGTGTCCTCTGGTCCTAGGCTCCCCCACTATAGGAAACATCCTCTCCACATCCACTCTATCTGTGTCCTCTGGTCCTAGACTCCCCCACTACAGGAAACATCCTCTCCACATCCACTCTATCTGTGTTCTCTGGTCCTAGACTCCCCCACTATAGGAAACATCCTCTCCATATCCACTCTATCTGTGTCCTCTGGTCCTAGACTCCCCCACTATAGGAAACATCCTCTCCACATCCACTCTATCTGTGTCCTCTGGTCCTAGACTCCCCCCCTATGGGAAACATCCTCTCCACATCCACTCTATCTGTGTCCTCTGGTCCTAGACTCCCCCCCTATGGGAAACATCCTCTCCACATCCACTCTATCTGTGTCCTCTGGTCCTAGACTCCCCCACTATAGGAAACATCCTCTCCATATCCACTCTATCTGTGTCCTCTGGTCCTAGACTCCCCCACTATAGGAAACATCCTCTCCACATCCACTCTGTCTGTGTCCTCTGGTCCTAGACTCCCCCCCTATGGGAAACATCCTCTCCACATCCACTCTATCTGTGTCGTCTGGTCCTGGACTCCACCACTATTGGAAACATCCACTCCACATACACTCTATCTGTGCCCTCTGGTCCTAGACTCCCCCACTATAGGAAACATCCTCTCCACATCCACTCTATCTGTATCCTCTGGTCCTAGACTCCCCCACTATAGGAAACATCCTCTCCATATCCACTCTATCTGTGTTCTCTGGTCCTAGACTCCCCCACTATAGGAAACATCCTCTCCACATCCACTCTATCTGTGTCCTCTGGTCCTAGACTCCCCCACTATAGGAAACATCCTCTCCATATCCACTCTATCTGTGTCCTCTGGTCCTAGACTCCCCCACTATAGGAAACATCCTCTCCACATCCACTCTATCTGTGTCCTCTGGTCCTAGACTCCCCCCCTATGGGAAACATCCTCTCCACATTCACTCTATCTGTGTCCTTTGGTCCTAGACTCCCCCACTATAGGAAACATCCTCTCCATATCCACTCTATCTGTGTCCTCTGGTCCTAGACTCGCCCACTACAGGAAACATCCTCTCCACATCCACTCTATCTGTGTCCTCTGGTCCTAGACTCCCCCCCTATGGGAAACATCCTCTCCACATCCACTCTATCTGTGTCCTCTGGTCCTGGACTCCCACCACTATTGGAAACATCCTCTCCACATCCACTCTATCTGTGTCCTCTGGTCCTGGACTCCACCACTATTGGAAACATCCTCTCCACATCCACTCTATCTGTGTCCTCTGGTCCTAGACTCCCCCACTATAGGAAACATCCTCTCCACATCCACTCTATCTGTGTCCTCTGGTCCTAGACTCCCCCACTATAGGAAACATCCTCTCCACATCCACTCTATCTGTGTCCTCTGGTCCTAGACTCCCCCACTACAGGAAACATCCTCTCCACATCCACTCTATCTGTGTCCTCTGGTCCTGGACTCCACCACTATTGGAAACATCCTCTCCACATCCACTCTATCTGTGTCCTCTGGTCCTAGACTCCCCCACTATAGGAAACATCCTCTCCACATCCACTCTATCTGTGTCCTCTGGTCCTAGACTCCCCCACTATAGGAAACATCCTCTCCACATCCACTCTATCTGTGTCCTCTGGTCCTAGACTCCCCCCACTATAGGAAACATCCTCTCCACATCCACTCTATCTGTGCCCTCTGGTCCTGGACTCCCCCACTACAGGAAACATCCTCTCCACATCCACTCTATCTGTGTCCTCTGGTCCTAGGCTCCCCCACTATAGGAAACATCCTCTCCACATCCACTCTATCTGTGTGTCCTCTGGTCCTAGACTCCCCCACTATAGGAAACATCCTCTCCACATCCACTCTATCTGTGCCCTCTGGTCCTGGACTCCCCCACTACAGGAAACATCCTCTCCACATCCACTCTATCTGTGTCCTCTGGTCCTAGACTCCCCCACTATAGGAAACATCCTCTCCTCATCCACTCTATCTGTGCCCTCTGGTCCTTGACTCTCCCACTATAGGAAACATCCTCTCCACATTCACTCTATCTGTGCCCTCTGGTCCTAGACTCCCTCACTATAGGAAACATCCTCTCCACATCCACTCTATCTGTGTCCTCTGGTCCCAGACTCCCCCACTACAGGAAACATCCTCTCCACATCCACTCTATCTGTGCCCTCTGGTCCTAGACTCCCTCACTATAGGAAACATCCTCTCCACATCCACTCTATCTGTGTCCTCTGGTCCTAGACTCCCCCACTATAGGAAACATCCTCTCCACATCCACTCTATCTGTGCCCTCTGGTCCTGGACTCCCCCACTACAGGAAACATCCTCTCCACATCCACTCTATCTGTGTCCTCTGGTCCTAGACTCCCCCACTATAGGAAACATCCTCTCCTCATCCACTCTATCTGTGCCCTCTGGTCCTTGACTCTCCCACTATAGGAAACATCCTCTCCACATCCACTCTATCTGTGCCCTCTGGTCCTAGACTCCCTCACTATAGGAAACATCCTCTCCACATCCACTCTATCTGTGTCCTCTGGTCCCAGACTCCCCCACTACAGGAAACATCCTCTCCACATCCACTCTATCTGTGCCCTCTGGTCCTAGACTCCCTCACTATAGGAAACATCCTCTCCACATCCACTCTATCTGTGTCCTCTGGTCCTAGACTCCCCCACTATAGGAAACATCCTCTCCACATCCACTCTATCTGTGTCCTCTGGTCCTAGACTCCCCCACTATAGGAAACATCCTCTCCACATCCTCTCTATCTGTGTCCTCTGGTCCTGGACTCCACCACTATTGGAAACATCCACTCCACATACACTCTATCTGTGCCCTCTGGTCCTAGACTCCCCCACTATAGGAAACATCCTCTCCACATCCACTCTATCTGTATCCTCTGGTCCTAGACTCCCCCACTATAGGAAACATCCTCTCCATATCCACTCTATCTGTGTTCTCTGGTCCTAGTCTCCCCCACTATAGGAAACATCCTCTCCACATCCACTCTATCTGTGTCCTCTGGTCCTAGACTCCCCCACTATAGGAAACATCCTCTCCATATCCACTCTATCTGTGTCCTCTGGTCCTAGACTCCCCCACTATAGGAAACATCCTCTCCACATCCACTCTATCTGTGTCCTCTGGTCCTAGACTCCCCCCCTATGGGAAACATCCTCTCCACATCCACTCTATCTGTGTCCTCTGGTCCTAGACTCCCCCACTATAGGAAACATCCTCTCCATATCCACTCTATCTGTGTCCTCTGGTCCTAGACTCCCCCACTATAGGAAACATCCTCTCCACATCCACTCTATCTGTGTCCTCTGGTCCTAGACTCCCCCCCTATGGGAAACATCCTCTCCACATCCACTCTATCTGTGTCCTCTGGTCCTGGACTCCACCACTATTGGAAACATCCTCTCCACATCCACTCTATCTGTGTCCTCTGGTCCTAGACTCTCCCACTATAGGAAACATCCTCTCCACATCCACTCTATCTGTGTTCTCTGGTCCTAGACTCCCCCACTATAGGAAACATCCTCTCCACATCCACTCTATCTGTGTCCTCTGGTCCTAGACTCTCCCACTATAGGAAACATCCTCTCCACATCCACTCTATCTGTGTTCTCTGGTCCTAGACTCCCCCACTATAGGAAACATCCTCTCCACATCCACTCTATCTGTGTCCTCTGGTCCTAGACTCTCCCACTATAGGAAACATCCTCTCCACATCCACTCTATCTGTGTCCTCTGGTCCTAGACTCCCCCACTATAGGAAACATCCTCTCCACATCCACTCTATCTGTGTCCTCTGGTCTGAGACTCCCCCACTATAGGAAACATCCTCTCCACATCCACTCTATCTGTGTTCTCTGGTCCTAGACTCCCCCACTATAGGAAACATCCTCCCCACATCCACTCTATCTGTGTTCTCTGGTCCTAGACTCCCCCACTATAGGAAACATCCTCTCCACATCCACTCTATCTGTGTCCTCTGGTCTGAGACTCCCCCACTATAGGAAACATCCTCTCCACATCCACTCTATCTGTGTTCTCTGGTCCTAGACTCCCCCACTATAGGAAACATCCTCTCCACATCCACTCTATCTGTGTCCTCTGGTCCTAGACTCCCCCACTATAGGATACATCCTCTCCACATCCACTCTATCTGTGTCCTCTGGTCCTAGACTCCCCCACTATAGGAAAC
>NW_026778973.1:739435-756935 GCF_030144855.1 Hypanus sabinus | reverse complement strand
GCACAACGCCAGAGAAACTCAGCAGGCCGGGCTGAAAGGAAAGGAAAGGAGTAAACCGTCGACATTTCGGGCTGAGTCCCTTCATCAGGACTGGAGGAAGAAGGACGAGGCAGTCTCCCAATCTACGGTGGGTCTCAGCGACACAGAGGCCACACCTGGAGCACCGGATACAGTAGGTGACTGCTACAGGCTCACAGACGAAGGGCCGTCTCACTTGGAAGGACCGCCTGGGCCCTGAACGGTAGCGAGGGAGGGGGTGTCGGGGGCAGGTGTGGCATTTGTTCCTCACCTGGTCTCACCCTCCCCCACCCACCCACCTTCCCCCCTCACCTGGTCACACCTGTCACCCTCCCCCACCCACACACCTTCCACCCTCACCTGTCAGCTTGTAAACCTCTCACCCTCCCCCACCCACCCACCTTCCCCCTCACCTGGTCACACCTGTCACCCTCCCCCACCTGGTCTCACCTGTCAGCTTGTAAACCTCTCACCCTCCCCCACCCACCCACCTTCCCCCCTCACCTGGTCTCACCTGTCACCTTCCCCCACCCACCCACCTTCCCCCCTCACCTGGTCTCACCTGTCACCTTCCCCCACCCACCCACCTTCCCCCCTCACCTGGTCTCATCTGCCACCTATAATTAGTTGTACTACCCCCCCTTCATATTCGGGTCTGCCCCCACCCTCTCCCCTCCAGTCTGGGTAAAGTGTGACAGCCCGACACCTCGGCTGTCAATTCCCCCTCCACAGACGCTGCCCGGGCCTGCCAAGTTCCTCCAGGATCTTCAGCGCCTCGCCCTGCAGGGTCCCTTGTGGGTGGCCCCCGGGAGTCTGGATCTAGTTTGGAGATACACCACGGTCATGGGCCCACGCCACCCACTCGTTCGGAACGCGCGGAGGAAACCTACGTACGCGGCCAAAGGAGGGAGAATACAGAATACAGGCGTTAATCACTGCTCTGGAGTCTCACGTGGCACAGACTAGATGGGCCGAAGGGCCAGACTCCGTGCTGACTCTGACCCGGAACAGGACGTAAGCGCCATTACGGAGAAGCGGGGCAAAAATGCGTCTGCTTTCTCTGAGACTTGCGCAGATTTGGCCTGTCGTCTGAAACTTCGATAATAGAAGTTTGAAGACCATCCTGGCTGGCTGCATCATGGCCTGGTGTGGAAACATGAGAGTGCAAGGATAGAGAAGCCTACGAAATGTGGCAGATACTGTCAGAGGAAAAGTCCTCCCCACCATGAGCTCAGGAACATAGCATTCATTGTACAGGAGCCTCAGGACCCACACCACCAGGGTCAGGAACAGTTATTACCCCTCAACCATCAGGAAGGAGGTACAGGAGCCTCAGGACCCACACCAACAGGTTCAGGAACAGTTATTACCCCTCAACCATCACGAAGGAGGTACAGGAGCCTCAGGACCCACACCACCAGGTTCAGAGACAGTTATTACCCCTCAAACATCAGGAAGGAGGTACAGGAGCCTCAGGACCCACACCACCAGGGTCAGGAACAGTTATTACCCCTCAACCATCACGAAGGAGGTACAGGAGCCTCAGGACCCACACCACCAGGTTCAGAGACAGTTATTACCCCTCAAACATCAGGAAGGAGGTACAGGAGCCTCAGGACCCACACCACCAGGGTCAGGAACAGTTATTACCCCTCAACCATCAGGAAGGAGGTACAGGAGCCTCAGGACCCACACCACCAGGTTCAGGAACAGTTATTACCCCCTCAACCATCAGGAAGGGGGTACAGGAGCCTCAGGACCCACACCACCAGGTTCAGGAACAGTTATTACCCCCTCAACCATCAGGAAGGGGGTACAGGAGCCTCAGGACCCACACCACCAGGTTCAGGAACAGTTATTACCCCGCAACCATCAGGAAGGAGGTACAGGAGCCTCAGGTCACACACCACCAGGTTCAGGAACTGTTATTACCCCTCAACCATCAGGAAGGAGGTGCAGGAGCCTCAGGACCCACACCACCAGGTTCAGGGACAGTTATTACCCCTCAACCATCAGGAAGGAGGTACAGGAGCCTCAGGACCCACACCACCAGGTTCAGGGACAGTTATTACCCCTCAACCATCAGGAAGGAGGTACAGGAGCCTCAGGTCACACACCACCAGGTTCAGGAACAGTTATTACCCCGCAACCATCAGGAAGGAGGTGCAGGAGCCTCAGGACCCACACCACCAGGTTCAGGGACAGTTATTACCCCTCAACCATCAGGAAGGAGGTACAGGAGCCTCAGACCCCACACCACCAGGTTCAGGAACAGTTATTACCCCTCAACCATCAGGGAGGAGGTACAGGAGCCTCAGGACTCACACCACCAGGTTCAGGAACAGTTATTACCCCTCAACCATCAGGAAAGAGGTACAGGAGCCTCAGGACCCACACCACCAGGTTCAGGAACAGTTATTACCCCCTCAACTATCAGGGAGGAGGTACAGGAGCCTCAGACCCCACACCACCAGGTTCAGGAACAGTTCTTACCCCTCAACCATCAGGAAGGAGGTATAGGAGCCTCAGGACCTACACCACCAGGTTCAGGAACAGTTATTACCCCTCAACCATCCGGAAGGAGGTACAGGAGCCTCAGGACCCACACCACCAGGTTCAGGAACTGTAATCACCCCTCAACCATCAGGATGGAGGTACAGGAGCCTCAGGACCCAAACCACCAGGTTCAGGGACAGTTATTACCCCTCAACCATCAGGAAGGAGGTACAGGAGCCTCAGGTCGTGGAGGACGGGATCTGCTGGGGCTCCAGCCCTCCGCAGCTCTTTCGGATCCTTCCACGCCAGGCTGTGACAGCCCCCGTGCAGTTCACTAACCGGGGCAGGAAAGGGACTGGATTGATGGAGGTTGATTACTGGGTTGCGCATACAAGCAGGAGAGAGCGAGATTTATTCTGACCGGCGCACGTCGTGCTATCTGTCGCTTTGCGTCAGCAGTACATTAAAGTATAATTTGCAATGCACAGTGCAATCGGTCGTGTTCCCGACTTTCAGAAATATCACATGGCGGGTCGGGAAGAATCTGTTGCCGGAGTGTTCGGGCTCCTGTACCACCCACCACCCCTCTCTCAGGAGCGAGCGCAGGGATTCGAACTCACGACCTCCCCATGAGCAGCCGCCGAGGCAGAGCGAGAAAAGGCCGGCTGCTGCACTTCATCAGTCACTCCAAACCCCACCTCTCCTCCGACTGGAGTGAGGCGTGCTTTTTTTAAAATACCGACAATGTTAACTGCTTTCTCTTTACACTGAACTCACCTCCCCTTTCCCCGCTTGACTGACTGGGCTCTGTTTCTCGTAAGAGATTGGGAGATTTATTTCATTCCGCCGAAAATTTGAGTGTTTACACCCTTATTGTAATAATAGGAATCTGAAACGGCGCCTCGGAGCCGCAGTTCCCTCCATCCGCCACTAGGTCGCACTAGAAGCCCAGGTTTAGTTCAACTGCGGGCGCTGGAGTTGCTGGCTGAGCCATTACCCCCACCCTGTTCGCCCAACACAACAACACAGACATTACCAGGCCCATTTCCCTCCCTGGAACAGCAGGCTACGCACAGATAAGCAGGTTGAGCACCAGCCCCGGTGCTGTGCAGTGATGCCCTCTCTCCACAAGGGTCCCCTGAGCAGAGACCGGCTCTGGAGACGTGACGCCCAGGAGGGAGACAGGTGACCAAGGGGGGGGGGGGAATCATTCAGCCTGGTGTGATCTGCAGGCAGACCAGAGAGATAATGGCACGGTTCTGAAGGGGTGGAAACTACAGAGAGATCTTGGAGTCCCCACTTCCGGCCACAAACACAGATAGGGTGGTTAAGAAGGCCTATGGGCCTTCATAAATCAGGGGACTGAGTTCAAGAACCGTGAGGTAATATCACAGCTCTATAAAACCCTGTGTTTAGACCTGTTCACCTCGAAGGATGTGGACGCTTTAGAGAGGGTGCGGAGGAGATTCACCAGGATGCTCCCTGGATTAGAGAGGGTGCAGAGGAGATTCACCAGGATGCTGCCTGGATTAGAGAGGGTGCAGAGGAGATTCACCAGGATGCTGCCTGGATTAGAGAGGGTGCTGAGGAGATTCACCAGGATGCTGCCTGGATTAGAGAGGGTGCAGAGGAGATTCACCAGGATACTGCCTGGATTAGAGAGGGTGCAGAGGAGATTCACCAGGATGCTGCCTGGATTAGAGAGGGTGCTGAGGAGATTCACCAGGATGCTGCCTGGATTGGAGAGGGTGCGGAGGAGATTCCCCAGGATGCTGCCTGGATTAGAGAGGGTGCAGAGGAGATTCACCAGGATGCTGCCTGGATTAGAGAGGGTGCAGAGGAGATTCACCAGGATGCTGCCTGGATTAGAGAGGGTGCAGAGGAGATTCACCAGGATGCTGCCTGGATTAGAGAGGGTGCAGAGGAGATTCACCAGGATGCTGCCTGTATTAGAGAGGGTGCAGAGGAGATTCACCAGGATGCTCCCTGGATTAGAGAGGGTGCAGAGGAGATTCACCAGGATGCTGCCTGGATTAGAGAGGGTGCTGAGGAGATTCACCAGGATACTACCTGGATTAGAGAGGGTGCAGAGGAGATTCACGAGGATGCTACCTGGATTAGAGAGGGTGCAGAGGAGATTCACCAGGAGGCTGCCTGGATTAGAGAGGGTGCAGAGGAGATTCACGAGGATGCTGCCTGGATTAGAGAGGGTGCAGAGGAGATTCACCAGGATGCTGCCTGGATTAGAGAGGGTGCAGAGGAGATTCACCAGGATGCTGCCTGGATTGGAGAGGGCGCAGAGGAGATTCACCAGGATGCTGCCTGGATTAGAGAGGGTGCAGAGGAGATTGACCAGGAGGCTGCCTGGATTGGAGTGGGTGCAGAGGAGATTCACCAGGAGGCTGCCTGGATTAGAGAGGGTGCAGAGGAGATTCAAGAGGATGCTGCCTGGATTAGAGAGGGTGCAGAGGAGATTCACCAGGATGCTGCCTGGATTGGAGAGGGCGCAGAGGAGATTCACCAGGATGATGCCTGGATTAGAGAGGGTGCACAGGAGATTCAAGAGGATGCTGCCTGGATTGAAGAGGGTGCACAGGAGATTCAGGAGGATGCTGCCCGGATTAGAGAGGGTGCAGAGGAGATTCAAGAGGATGCTGCCCGGATTAGAGAGGGTGCAGAGGAGATTCACCAAGATGCTGCCTGGATTGAAGAGGGTGCACAGGAGATTCACCAGGATGCAGCCTGGATTAGAGAGGGTGCAGAGGAGATTCACCAGGATGCTGCCTGGATTAGAGAGGGTGCAGAGGAGATTCAAGAGGATGCTGCCTGGATTGAAGAGCATGTCATATGAGGATAGCTTAAGCAATCTGGAACTTGCCTCTTTGGAGAGGAGGTTGAGAGGTAACTTGACGGAGGTGTTCAAGATGATAAGAGGCACAGATCGAGTGGACCTTTTCCTGGGGCAGGAGCGGCTCATACAAGGGGATGCAATTTTAAGGTGATTGGAGGAGAGTTCAGGGGGTATGTCAGAAGTGTGATTGGTACACAGGGAGTGGTGGACACGTGGAACACCCTGCCAGCAGCGGTGATAGAGACAGGTGCATTAGGGGCATTTAGTTAACTCTTAGACAGGCTCACAGACGGCAGAAAATTGAAAGGTTGTGTCGAGGGAAGGGTTAGATTGGCCTTGGAATAGGTCAAAAAGTTCAGCAAAAAAGAAAAACCGTGTGCCGAAGACCCTGCACCGTACTGGACTGTTAATTCAGTGAACAGCGGCCCACTAGTTTAACCCTCGTCTAATCCCGGGACCGGCTAACCTACTGACCGGTACGTCTTCGGACTGTGGGAGGAAACCAGAGCCCCCGGAGGAAACCCACGCGGTCACAGGCCGAGCGTACAGAGGACGCCAGAATTGAACCCCCGAACTCCGGGAAGTCCCAAGATGTTAGAGAGTCGCACTGAACCCCTACACTACTGTTTTCTGCGCAAAGAACAAATGGTAGAACCCTTAACAGCATTAATGTACAGAGAGATCTCGGGGTCCGAGCCCATAGCTACCCCCTCCCACCCTCAGTCTCTTTACGAAGAAGTTTGGGAATCAGAATCAGGTTTAATATCACCGGCATAGGTCCTGAAATTTATTGTTTTGCAGCAGCAGTACATTGCCGTACATAATGATAACAACTGTAAATTACTGTAAAAAATATATATTAACAAGTTAAATCAAACAAGTCGCGCAGAAAATGTAGTGAGGTAGTGTTTACTGGTTCAGTGTCTATTCAGAAATCAGATGGCAGAGGGGAAGAAGCTGTTCCTGAATCGCTGAGTGTGTGTCTTCAGGCTCCTGTACCTCCTCCCTGATGGCAGAGGGGAAGAAGCTGTTCCAGAATCGTTGAGTGTGTGTCTTCAGGCTCCTGTACCTCCTCCCTGGTGGCAGAGGGGAAGAAGCTGTTCCTGAATCGTTGAGTGTGTGTCTTCAGGCTCCTGTACCTCCTCCCTGATGGCAGAGGGGAAGAAGCTGTTCCTGAATCATTGAGTGTGTGTCTTCAGGCTCCTGTACCTCCTCCCTGATGGCAGAGGGGAAGAAGCTGTTCCTGAATCACTGTGTCTTCAGGCTCCTGTACCTCCTCCCTGATGGCAGAGGGGAAGAAGCTGTTCCTGAATCGTTGAGTGTGTGTCTTCAGGCTCCTGTACCTCCTCCCTGATGGCAGAGGGGAAGAAGCTGTTCCTGAATCGTTGAGTGTGTGTCTTCAGGCTCCTGTACCTCCTCCCTGATGGCAGAGGGGAAGAAGCTGTTCCTGAATCGTTGAGTGTGTGCCTTCAGGCTCCTGTACCTCTTCCCTGATGGTAGCAATGAGAAAGGGGCATGTCCTGGGTGATGGGGGTCCTTTTTGATGGACGCCAAGTTTTTGAGGCATCGCTCCTCGAAGATGGCCTGGATGCTGGGGAGGCCGAAGCCCGTAACTGAGTTTACAACGTTTCAGCAGCTGTAGTTGCCCTCGGGGTCCCTATGAAAACTCTCCCTTTCCCTGGCAGGGCCCAGGCAGAGCTGCAGCACCATCTCGTGATCACGAACTCAATCCACACACCCCCCTTCCCACACGCCACGCCCCTTCTTCACTGCCCTTTCAACTTGTAGGGAGCTGCGGACGCAGAACCCCCCCCCCCCCCCAAAATCACTTGCTGTCCGAAAGCGCACGGGGTGCTCTTAATTTTGTTCATGACAATGGGGGAGAGCAAACGAGACTCTCTTTCCCCCCTCAGCCTCCCCACCACCCAGCTGGGATGTGTACCAGAAACACTGCCTTTTAGACAATATAGACAGTAGGTGCAGGGGTAGGCCATTCGGCCCTTCTAGCCAGCAACCGCCATTCACTGTGATCACGGCTGATCATACACAATCAATACCCCGTTCCTGCCCTCTCCCCGTATCCCTTGACCCCGCTATCTATAAGAGCTCTATCTAACTCTCTCTTGAATGCATCCAGAGACTTGGCCTCCACTGCCTTCTGGGGCAGAGCATTCCACATATCCACCGCTGTCTGGGTGAAAAAGTTTTTCCGCATCTCTGTTCTAAATGGCCTACCCCTTATTCTTAAACTGTGGCCTCTGGTTCTGGACTCGCCCATCAGCGGGAACATGTTTCCTGCCTCTAGCGTGTCCAATCCCTTAATAATCTTATATGTTTCAATCAGATCCCCTCTCACCCTTCTAAATTCCAGTGTATACAAGCCCAGTCGCTCCAATCTTTCAACATATGACAGTCCCGCCATCCCGGGAATTTTGACCAGCCCTCAGCGTTCCAGTGAGCCCCCTCCTCCCAACCGTCCCACTACCCCTCTCTCTCACCTCCTCCAGTCGGGTGGAAGGTAGCGCAGTGGAGCTGTCAGGCTGGGTAACAGCTTTGCCCCCCCCCCTCCCTCCCCCCAGGCTGAGACCCCTCAACTCCGAGTAAGGAGCTTTACAACAGAGGGTTGAGCTTCAAGTGGAACACAGTTTATTACTTACATCTTCAACTGGAAATCAATTAATGAAAACCAGAACTGATTTTTATACACATAGTGATAAATCGGGTAAATTCTTAGCTAACCATTTGAAGAATGTTTCAGTTAAATGTCAAATTATTAAGATTTGTCAACAGAATGGTGAACTGACAGTTGACTATGATGAGATAAACAAATCTTTTCAAGATTTTTTATACCTCCCTGTATCGTTCTGAATTCCCTCATGATCGTAATACCATGCATGATTTTCTTGGGAAATTGAATTTTCCAAAATTATCATCAGAGGAACTATTAATATTAGAAACTCCTGTTACGGATGTGGAAATCAAAGGGGTTATTTCCTTTATGAATTCTGGGAAAGCACCAGGTCCAGATGGGTATACAGTGGAACTTTTTTAAGTGTTTTTCCTCTACTCTTTCTCCTTGGTTATGCAGGGTTTTTGAAGAAGGAATTAGACCAGGTAAATTGCCACAATCTTTTTATAGAGCTTCCATTTCTTTAATACTGAAGAAAGATAAAGACCCTACCGACTGTGCATCCTATAGACCAATATCCTTATTGAATGTAGATTCCAAGATCTTTTCCAAGTTACTGGCATCCAGGCTGGAGAAGGTATTACCGCAGTGGAGCTGTCAGGCTGGGGAACAGCTTTACCCCCAACCTCCCTCCCCCCAGGCTGTGAGACCTCACAACCCCCTGACACCACCCAGTACATGTTATCTACGACAGCACCAGTAGCATTACACTGTTGTGTGTTTAAGTGTCGACCAGGCACGGGGACAACGTGCCGAGGAAGATTTGAGGGGAGATTAGCCAGAGGGATCGCCAGACTGTGGGGGGGGGGGTACAGTCAGGATGAGAGCAAGCAGATTCTTTCCACTGAGGCCGGGGCCCGACGACCACCGGAGGTCACGGGTTAAGGGTGAAGGGTGAGAAATTTAAGGGGACCATGAAGTGGGGGGGAAACTTCTTCACTCAGCGGGCCGGTGAGGGTGTGGAGCAAGCTGCCGGCGCAGGTTCGATTTCAATACTTAAGAGGGGTTTGGATGGAGGGGGCACGAGGGTGGTTATTGTCCCTGTGCAGGTCACTGGGACTAGGCGGTTTAAATGGGCTGTCATGGACTAGAAGGGCTGAAGGGCCTGTTTCTGGGCTGTAGTTTTCTATGACTTTACATAAACTTGTACATCCATGGAATATTTTTCTCAAATATCTGTTAACAAACCATAGAACACTACAGCACAGTACAGGCCCTTCAGCCCTTCGTGTTGTGCCGACCCATATAATCCTTAAAAAAAAGTACTAGACCCACACTGCCCCCATAACCCTCCATTTTTCTTTCATCCATGTGCCTGTCCAAGAGGCTCTTAAATACCCCTAATGTTTTAGCCTCCACCACCATCCCTGGCAAGTCATTCCAGGCGCTCACAACCCTCTGTGTAAAAAACTTACCCCTGATGTCTCCCCTAAACTCCCCTCCCTTAATTTTGTACATATGCCCTCTGGTGTTTGCTATTGGTGCCCTGGGAAACAGGTACTGACTATCCACCCTATCTATGCCTCTCATAATCTTGTAGACCTCTATCAAGTCCCCTCTCATTCTTCTCTGTTCATTGCCCGGTTAGTACAATTTTGCATGCCCTATGTAGAGTGTTGGGGCACCTTGGCCCAGAGATCTCTTTTGTCTGAGGAGATCAGGGGTTGTGAGAGGGCAGGACAGGGTTAACATCTTTTCAGGGTGGATATCTCCACTCACCTGAACCCTGAACTGGCTCTACAACCCCAGGTCTCACTTACAAGGACCCACGCTCTCAAAGTTATTTACTTATTATCAGTAGTATGGTGCGCTGGCCTTCGTTCGGCTGATTACAGGACTGTGAAAAGTCTTAGGCACACACACGTACATAGACATTCACACATAGCACTGTGTTTGTCGACGTGGAGTGGAGAGCGAGTTTGTAAATCTGGCGGGGGAGCGCCACGGAAGGGGTGTGGGACAGGTGGCGGAGAGGGAGTGCCGGGGTGACGGGGCAGATGCGCACCCGGCCCCGAGACACCAACTAAACAATCAGCTTTTTGATGATCAGTTTACAGAATGTCTCTCTGGTGCTTCCCTCTCCCTTCCCCTTTCCCCACCCACGATTCCCCCTCTTCCCCTTTCCCCACCCATGATTCCCCTCTCCCCTCCCCTTTCCCCACCCACGATTCCCCTCTCCCTTCCCCTACCCACGATTCCCCTCTCCCTACCCCTTTCCCCACCCATGATTCCCCCTCTTCCCCTTTCCCCACCCACGATTCCCCTCTCACTACCCCTTTCCCCACCCACGATTCCCCCTCTTCCCCTACCTACGATTCCCCTCTCCCTTCCCCTTTCCCACTCTCAGTCCACAATAGAGACCCTGATCAGACAATAACAGAGATGAAATGATCTGTTGCAAATGTCATGAAATTTGTGTTTTATTTTTGCGGCTGCAGTACAGTGCAATACATAAAATTACTACAGTACTGCGTGCAAACGTCATAGGTACCCGAGCTGTATGTGTCTGTGTGCCTAAGACTTTTGCCCAGTACTGTAGCTGTTGAATGACAAGGAACCGGAACTTGAGATTCCTTGTGAAGGGGTATCAGGGGAGGGGGGTGTGACTGAGAGGCATCCGCGGGCCTGAGGACGGGTACGGTGGGAGGAACGTTGCAGACACGACTGTGAACTTATAAAGCCCGAAGCCGGTCTGTAGTTGGTCCTTGCTGAGGGTTGGCCCTGTGTCATTGAGATTGACTTTGCCACTGCTGAATCTGGAGGTGGGTTTATAAAATCACTATAAATATATTTTTTAAAAATTGGCTGATTAAATCCGTCAGGAAAGTCGAGCTGAAGGTATAACAATGCGTAAATTAGACGGTGAGCCCCAGCACTACAGAAAGATCGTAGTTTCTCTCTGACCCGTCAGCTGACTTGCCTCTCCTATCCTCAGTCCCTCACTTTGCAGATGTTTGAGGAGGGAGCGGTGCTGTGGGGAGGGCAGGAAAAGGTTAAGATTAACCTTTCATTGTGGGTAACTTCACTTACCTCAACACTGAACCGAATCCACAAACTACGTACTTGCTCTTAGGGGCTCTGCAATCATGTTCTCAATATTATTTACTTATTTATTGTTAACATTATTTATTCTTTTCTCAGCTCAAGCTGGTAAAATGGGGCACGGCCAATCACACTCATTTCACAATTGCTAGGAACTTTCGGACTATTCTAGTGGTGTTATATTTCTGTGTAGATCTAATTGTTTAATGCTCTTGTGTAGAGACTGTAGGATGACACCTGGTGTAGATATCACTATTGGGAAAATGTACACCCTGTTCATATTCCATAATCTATCAATTTCCTCTTTTAATTGTGTAGTGACTTTGGAGTGATACCAGTTGTAGATAACACTATTGGGACAATGTACACCCTGTTCATATTCCATAATCTATCAATTTCCTCTTTTAATTGTGTAGTGACTTTGGAGTGATACCAGTTGTAGATAACACTATTGGGACAATGTACACCCTGTTCATATTCCATAATCTATCAATTTCCTCTTTTAATTGTGTAGTGACTTTGGAGTGATACCAGTTGTAGATAACACTATTGGGACAATGTACACCCTGTTCATATTCCATAATCTATCAATTTCCTCTTTTAATTGTGTAGTGACTTTGGAGTGATACCAGTTGTAGATAACACTATTGGGACAATGTATACCCCGTTCATGTTCCATAGTCTATCAATTTCCTCTTTTAATTCAGCACATTTCTGGTGTTTTACTCTTATTGATTTCTGTATGTTATGTTTGGAATGGCGATATCTATTAAGTTAGTCATTCTTGCCTGTTTATCCTGTGATATTATGTCCAGACGGTTATTGTGGCTTGTCCAATCTATAATAACGAATCGGTCATGATGTAATCTGGTGTATTCTGACTTTAAACTGGACCAGGCTTTTGTGCTGTCTTCTGTGGATTTGCATTATTTGTATTATTTATTGATTATTATATTGTTGGCCTCCATCAGTCAGGGCATCGAATTCAGGGGGCACAAGGTAAAGTTCTGTTTGGCTGTGTACGTCACTGTGCAAAAGTCTTAGGCACGCATATCTATAGCTGGGCAGCCGAAGACTTTTCACACCACTGTAGTAACTTCATGTATCACACTGTACCGCTGACGCAAAAAAAAAACAAATTTCATGACATGTGTGAGTGATGATAAACTTGATTCTGATCTGGGTCTCTGTTGTGGACTGAGAGTGAAGGGGGCAGGAATCATGGTTGGGAAAAGGGGAAGGGAGAGGGGAATCATGGTTGGGAAAAGGGGGAGGGAGAGGGAATCATGGTTGGGAAAAGGGGAAGGGAGGGGGAAATCATGGTTGGGAAAGGGAAGGGAGAGGGAATCATGGTTAGGAAAAGGGGGAGGGAGAGGGGAATCATGGTTGGGGAAGGGGAGGGAATCATAGTTAGGAAAAGGGGGAGGGAGAGGGGAATCATGGTTGGGAAAAGGGGAAGGGAGAGGGGAATCATGGTTGGGAAAAGGGGAAGGGAGGGGGAAATCGTGGTTGGGAAAGGGAAGGGAGAGGGAATCATGGTTGGGGGAAGGGGGAGGGAGAGGGGAATCATGGTTAGGAAAAGGGGGAGGGAGGGGAATCATGGTTGGGGAAAGGGGGAGGGAGAGGGGAATCATGGTTGGGGGAAGGAGAGGGGAATCATGGTTGGGGGAAGGGGGAGGGAGAGGGGAATCATGGTTGGGAAAAGGGGAAGGGTGAGGGAAATCATGGCTGAGGGGAGGGGAGAGGGAATCGTGTTTAGGAAAAGGGGAAGGGAGAGGGGAGGGACCGGGAAGCACCAGAGAGACCGTCTGTAAAGATCAATAAACCGCATATTTGGAATTAAATGATTCTTAGGACTGGGTGTGTCTGCACCCCGCCCCCCCCCCCGGCACTCCTTCTCTGCCACCTGTCCCACACCCCTCCCTCGCCATTCCCAACACCCTCGGCTCTCGTCGGATTTACGAACTGGCTCTCCGCTCCACGCTGGCAAATACAGTGCTGCGTGTAAAAACTTAGGCACCCTATTGTGCCAAGACTGTATTTAACACGGCAATTATTTCCTCAGCTTCCAAGGGCTCTTCACCTCATGGTCTCGATTCTTATTGCCGATTTATTCATTATTATTGATATTTGCACAGTTTGTCCTTTTCTTGTGCATGTTGGTCGTTAGTCGGCCCTCGTTCACTGATTCTGTTCCGCTGTGAAAATGAATCTCGGGGAAGTGCATGGTGACATCAAGTCCAACCCTGAGAAACATCCTCCTGCGGGCATCTCAATAAAAACACAACTGAATCAGAGAAAGGCCACACCAACTCGGGCCTTCAACCAGTCTGCAGAAGTCAACCGTGCCAAGTACAAAGAGAAATAAATAATGATAAATGAATAAGACATAAATATCGAGAATGAGAGTCTTTGAAAGTGAGTCCGTTGGTTGTGGGAACAGTTCAGCGAGTGAATTTGAGTGAAGTTATCCCCTCTGGTTCAGGAGCCTGATGGTTGAGGGGTTAATGACTGTCCCTGAACTTCATGGTGTGCGTCCTGAGGCTCCTGTACCTCCTTCCTGATGGTTGAGGGGTAATTACTGTTCATGAACCTGGTGGTGTGAGACCTGAGGCTCCTGTGCCTCCTTCCAGACAGTTGAGGGGTAATAACTGTTCCTGAACCTGGTGGTGTGGGTCCTGAGGCTCCTGTACCTCCTTCCTGATGGTTGAGGGGTGATAACTGTCCCTGAACCTGGTGGTGTGGGTCCTGAGGCTCCTGTACCTCCTTCCTGATGGTTGAGGGGTGATAACTGTCCCTGAACCTGGTGGTGTGGGTCCTGAGGCTCCTGTAACTCCTTCCTGATGGTTGAGGGGTGATAACTGTCCCTGAACTTCATGGTGTGCGTCCTGAGCGTGGCCGGGATGGTTTGAGGGGGGGTCCCTGATGATGGATGCAGCTTTCCTCTGGCAAAGCTCCATGCGGACGTGCTCTGCGGTGGGGAGGGCCTGGGCCGGACCCGCGACTTCCCCGGGCACGAGGAAATAGAAGCAAAGCACGTGGAGATGGGCCCACACCCGGGACTGGCCCAGGTCTCTGACGGACTGCTGTCGGGCCAATCGAGGAAAAGGATGCCAGCTGAATACCGGCCCAGGAGGAGCGGAGATCCGGCCTTGTGTTTGATCGGGAGAAGGTGCCCCTCCACCTGGGAAAGCCCGGCTGCTTGTAATTGAGAGCCATTGGACCACAGTCTCGCAGGACCGCTGCTGGCCCGAGTGATGACGGGGAGAGTTGGCCGACCCCAGACACCACCATGGTACCGGGGAGAGGCAGCTCCAGTGTGGGCATTATCGTCCGCCACCACCGAGGCCATCTTCAGAAAGTGCTGCCTCAAGAAAACGGTATCCACCTTCAAGTCCGTTCGCCATCCGGGCGGGAAGGAGGGTAGGTTAGCCCAAGGACACACACTCAACGTTTTAGGTACAGCTCCCTCCCCTCCGCTAGTCATAGAGCACTGCAGCACAGAAACGAGCCCTTCAGCACATCTAGTGGGTGCTGTCTCACTGATCTGCCTTTGACCTCCATTGGGACTGTAGCCCTCCATACCCCTCCCGCCCAAGTACCCACCCAAATTTCTCTTACAAGTTGAAATCGAACCCGCGTCCACCGCCTGTGCCGGCAGCTCCTTCCATACCCTTTCCACCCCTGAGTGAAGTAATCTCCCCTCATGCTCCCCTTAAACTCCTCACCTTTCACCCTTAACCCATGACTTCTAATTCCAAGCTCTCATAAAATCCTGCTTGCAGTTACCCCATCTATACCCCTCATAATTTTGTATATCTCTATCAAATATCCCCTCAATCTTTAGTATTCTAGGGACTAAAGTTCTAACCTATTCGACCTTTCCTTATAACTCATTAAGTCACTAGATTGCAACTTCAGAATTACCAGATTGCAACTTTAGAATCACTGAACTGCAACTTTAAAATCACTAGATTGCAACTGAAGAATCAATAGATTGCAACTAGAGAATCACTGGATTGCAACTTGGATCACTAAATTGCAACTTTAGAATCGCTAGATTGCAAATGAAGAATCATTAGATTGCACCTGGAGAATCAATAGATTGCAACTGAAGAATCACTGAATTGCAACTTTAGAATGAACAGATTGCAATTGAAGAAGCACTAGATTGCATCTTAGTCACCAGATTGCAACCTTACTGATTCTTCAGTTGCAATCTAGTGACTCTAAAGATGCAATCTAGTGCTTCTTCAATTAGAATCATTAGATTGCACCTGGAGAATCACTAAATTGCAACTGAACAGTCACTAGATTACAACTGAAGAATTGCTAGATTACAACTTTAGAATCGCTAGATTGCAACTGAAGAATCAATAGATTGCAATTTTAAAATCACCAGATTGCAACCTTAGAATCATTAGATTGCACCTGGAGAATCAATAGATTGCAACTTTAGAATCACTGAATTGCAACTTTAGAATGAATAGATTGCAATTGAAGAAGCGCAACAGTGCATCTTTAGAGTCACTAGATTGCAACTGAAGAATCAATAGATTGCAACTGAAGAATCACTAAATTGCAACTGAACAGTCACTAGATTTCAATTGAAGAATTGCTTGATTACAACTTTAGAATCACTAGATTGCAACTTAAGAATCGCTAGATTGCAACTGGAGAATCAATAGATTGCAACTGAAGAATCACTGAATTGCAACTGAAGAATCAATAGATTGCAACTTTAAAATCACTAGATTGCAACTGGAGAATCAATAGATTGCAACTGAAGAATCACTGAATTGCAACTGGAGAATCAATAGATTGCAATTTTAAAATCACCAGATTGCACCTGGAGAATCACTAGATTGCAACTGAAGAATCACTGAATTGCAACTTTAGAATGAATAGATTGCAATTGAAGAAGCACTAGATTGCATCTTTAGAGTCACTAGATTGCAACTGGAGAATCAATAGATTGCAATTTAAAAATCACCAGATTGCAACCTTAGAATCATTAGACTGCACCTAGAGAATCAATAAATTGCAACTGAACAGTCACTAGATTACAACTGAAGAATCAATAGATGGCAACTTTAGAATCACGAGATTACAACTGAAGTATCACCAGATTCTGTCTAGTAATTATAAGATTCACTCAAGCCTTTCTGCAGAATTCATTGATGGTGGGGAGTGTTGTGCCTGTGGTGGGGCAGTGTGAGCTTCACACAGTGCAAGAGGGCAGGAAACGTATCAATATCTGGGCAATATATCTCCAGCATGAAGCTCCTGGTGTGGCAGTGAGGTAACGAGGGACTGGGGATCCATCCTCACTGCCAAACTGGCGAGATCACAACAAGCACATCATTTCTTCTACATACATAAGGATCAGCTTCCTCCATCAGATTTCCAAACAGACAATGTGCCCATCTACATAATCTCAATATTTCTTTCAGTCTCTATTTTTGTACGTTATTCAATTAAGTTTCTCAACATACTTTTATTGTAATTCGTATATTATTATGTATTTCAATGTACTTCTGCCACAAAACAAATAAATTCACAACAGATCATCATTATGCGCCATGTCGTATGACATCATCATTATGCACCATGTTGTATGGCATCATCATTCTGCGCCGTGTCGTATGATGTGGGCCATCGTGGTCTTTCCACGACCGTGATTGTTCTTGGCAAATTTTATCTACAAAAGTGGTTTGCCATCGTCTTCTCCTGGGCAGTGTCTTTACAAGACAGGTGACCCCCGGCCATTATCAATACTCTTCAGAGATTGTCCGCCTGGCATCAGTGGTCGCATCACCAGGACTTGTGATCTGTACTGGCTGCTCGTACGACCGTCCACCACCTGCCCCCATGGTTTCACGTGACCCTGTTGGGAGGCTAAGCAGGGGCTACACCTTGCCCAAGGGTGACCTGCAGGCTAGCGGAGGGAAGGAGCACCTCACACCTCCTTTGGTAGAGACCTATCTCCACCCTGCCACCCAATCATGACAGATACCAGCGATATTAACCTGATTCTGATGAATAAAGAGTCTAGCTGAGGAAACTCCCAGGGACAAACCAAATCTCTGTTGAATCCATCGGCCTCCCCTGGACTGGATCGGCCCACACTTCCCGTTCCAGCAGGAGAGCAGACAACACCATAGGACGTAGGCCACAGCAGCCTTCCGCACAGCAGGCCATTCGACCCACAAGGTTGTGCTGGACCGACTAAAAAAGCAAGTCAAAATCATCCTAACATTTATCCCATTACCACGTCCACATCCCTCCATCTCCCTCACATCCATGTGCCTATCCAAACATCTCCTAAAAGCCTCTAACATCATTCTAGGCATCCACCACTCACTGAGTAAAAAGGTTACCCTTTGAACCTATGCCCCCTCACC